>NW_010973244.1:3329495-3381842 GCF_000737465.1 Haliaeetus leucocephalus | reverse complement strand
GGCCATGTTTCTGTGCCAGATGGGAGAGCCCTGCTGTCTCACCTGGCCATGTATGAACAAATAGCCCCAGGTGCCTGTGAAGGAGCTTCGGCATGCCTCCTCGCTGTGCTGCAGAGCAGAGGTGATGGTGGCAGCTCTCAGCAAATTTCTTGCCATGGGAAAACGGTGGCAGCAAATGGGAAATGAGTGTGCGTGGCTAAGACACTACTATAGTTAGAAATTGCATTGTTTCCTTTACCTGCTTCTCCTTCTCTACCCCCTACCATTTGACATCAAATGGAGATTATAGTTGTGTTTGAAGCATTCAGTGTGTCACTCGTAACTTGCCAACTGAAAGAAATCAGTTCTGGGCTGTATCCCAAAGCCTTGGCCGTTTTATTTCAGAGTGGTTACAGAAACCAAAACCATGGGAGAGGTGCGTGTGTCCTTCTTCACCAGCTACCATTTCCAGTCACCCTCCACTTGACCCAGTCCATCCATCTAAGCTTTTCACAAGTGAGATGCTGTTGATGTCTTCTTGATGTCTTCTACTGCAAGCCCAAGTGATGGCACATCTCTTTTTAGGTAGCCAAAAATGAGCAGTTTTCCAGGCCTAGCATCTGGCCCCTGCTGTGCTCTGACCTACTGAGCCATGGCCCTTGTCTATCCGGGGGCCTCAGTGGCCCTATTACTTGGGATATGAATATTCAGGAAATACCTCATCTCTCATAATCCGTACCCCTGACTTGACCATCTGATCCATTCTGTCCTCTTCACTCATCCACTCTCACAAATCCTTTCTTGACTCCTGTGTACTTTGATCTCCTGCCCTTTCCAGCAAACATCCATGTATCTACTTCATTTGGTTTTTAATGGGTTGAGCAACTTCTGGATTTTTTGTCAGCCTTAGATCATATTTTTCCAAATAAAATGAAGCAGATGGCAGCACTGTGCTTTTTTTTATTTGCTTGTTTGTTCTACTTCCTGCCAAGAGTGAAATCTGGAGTAACAGGTAGGTTAAAGGGTGTAGGTAAGGTTAAAGAGGTTCTGCGTGTCCGCTTGAGGTACCAGCTCACATGCAAAACCGGCAGGATAAATTTTAGCAGTGCAGTTTGTGCATGTGTCAGGTAATCCATCTGTTTTGTGAGTGTTGAGCAGGTGCCTCTTTAGGGAGCTATGCTCTGGATTCTTTTTTATAAACTCTTAAGTTAATTTATTGACTTTCCTTCACCAAAAGGAGAGCATGTGACAAGCTTGGGAAGGGGTGTCAAGCCATTAGGACTGTCTGAACAAGTTCAGAGCTGCGGTTTGATCTCAGAAAGGTCTGTTCAAACCTAACAACCTTAAAGAAAGCTCTTCTCTGTTTTGAGGAGTCGGAAGCTGTATGTATATGTGGCTCAAAGACCGCAAAAACGAACCACTTGGCATATACCTCTCATCCCTATCACCCTAGAAGGTAAAGAAGGTTTCTGGACAGTCTGGATAGCTGTTGTTTTCAGAGCTCTTAGAGAAGCACCCCTGAATATCACAATACTAGGACTTTATTCTAATTTGAAGAAGATTGCATCACATAAGCCAAAAATTTGTCTCTCTTATTTTCCAGTAAGTATGAGTAAAACCCTTCAATTCCATACCCTTGCTCCCCTGAATGTTACATAGTAGTTGGGTAGGCTTCATGCTGGTCTGTGTGGAAGGGTAGAAACTGAAAGAACAGCACTGAAAGATGATTAACTGAACACTTGTTTAGAAAACTCACTCTTTTTTTTAGAGAAGCATGGGAGATGTTAATTTTAGAAGTGCCAAGAGTTATGGGTGGGCAGCAGAAAACCATGAAGAAAAAATAAACCAACAGAAAAGCATTTGATAAATAACTGACATGATGCAATGATGAATAACTTGCAAAATATGTTTAGTTTAAGCTTAGTTCTTGTTAAGAAAGTGATTATTTTAGTGATTTGGCATCTGATGAATTAGGAGAGCTCACTTGACTAACATCCTGAGCCAAGTGGCTGGCAGGTGAGAGAGATGAGACAAGCCTGCCCTCAACGACAGAGTGACTCTACATAGAAATAGTATTTGAAATGTATGAAGTTTTATTTGGCTGCTGTGCACAGCCGTGCCTTGTCGACTGTACAAACTTGGTTGAGATGGGTGTCTGCAGATGGGCAGAATGTCAGAGGTCGTGCTCCCTGTTAGAACAAGGCCACTATGTCAATTTCTGGCACAAAGCTAAAAACAAATGGTAAAGTAGATGTCCAATGTTAGATACCTGAGATCAGAAAATGAGGCTCAGCAACAGCTGGAACAGGTTACTTAAAGATGAGAGACCTCCAGGTTGTCTCTCCACTACATTTGTCAAAACGCCTTTACACAAAGCCTAAAGAATGGGTCCTCCTCTGAAGTATTGCCTATTTTAAAATAGTATCTTCTAATTTGATAGAGCTGCTTTCTGTCCTATCTGCTGACGCTGCTCATGAGAAATGCATTTTTCCTGCTACTGACAGTCAGCAGCTCTCTTGCAAACCACTGCCTACCAAACTGTAACCAGCTCCATGTGGCAAATCTGCAAAACCGGTGATGGTGCATGAGTTCTTCTGAGGCCACCACTCAGTCTGCAGCACCTCGTGACAGGTGGCCAGACAGAAGGACCTGGCTCTTGGACGACAGTTCAGAGACTTGGCAGCATGAAGAAAGAGTGCTGCTCGCAAACTTTGTTGTCTCAGAATTACGGTATCCCAGCACATTATTTTAACAGTCGCTTTTCAAGACTGTGGCTTTGTTGCTCCTGGCCTCCATTACCAAGCCTGGTGTTTTCAGTTTGTTTCTTTTTAAAGCATATAGAGAGAATGCACCTGCACTGCCAAGCACTAGGAAGTCTCAAAATATGGTTGGGGAGAGCCCAGCTTATGTGCATCCATGCATAACCCCCAAACGTAAAAATGATGTACTGGACAGTGTGCGTGAAATACCAGACCTCCCTCCAGCACTGTCAGTGTGGTTCCAAGCCTGTCAATGTCTTCAGAAACCAGAGCCATCACGAATGCCCCATTAGTCAAGGGTTAGCTGGTCCCACAGCTGTCACTGTGAGTGCCCTGTCTGGGGCTCCATCTACAAAGGATTCACTTGCCAACATGAGTGTTTCATGGAGAAGGGGACAGTGGGGCAGCAGGACCATCTGCTTAGTTTCAAAGGACCAAAACAGGGCCAGAAAGTAATTACAAGCGTGTTAGGGGGAAGATGTAGCACAGGACCATGTTGCAAACCCCTTAAGAGAGAGTAGACCAAGCTGTGCTTGTAGCTGCACTGACATTAACTGTGAAGAGCTTTATCTTCAGTGATGATACTCTGAGGTTACACTGTCTGAAAAAGATAAATGTAACTTCAAATTCTATAATATTCTGTGGTCACATTGAAGATAACCTTTTCTGTATGCTTACATAAAGCTATACAAAACCTTCACAATAAAAATCAAATATACAAACTTACATTATATAACCATGGAAGTGAAAGACTGGATATTCAAAACTGGATGTCAAAAATAAGGATCGTAAACCAGAAGCCAGACTTTCAAAAATGCTGAGCTACTCACTGAAGTCAGTGGGTGAGCTTAGTACTTTTGCTTCCTCATGTACATCTCTGATTTATATACTGAAAGATGTTTTCCTTAATTTCAACCTAAATCTCAATGGTTTCAGGGGGGAATGTGCCCTCTCAGTGACACTTATAATTCTAATCTTATAGCTCATACCTCTCTTGAAGCTATGGAAAACCTGGAATAATAATGCAAACCACCAGATACTGAAGTTTGACTTTTCTCATGGATGTCATTCTCACAAAAGAAAAGAAGGGAAAAAGAAGAAGAAAAAAAAATTCTATTGAGCAATTGTTTTGCTAAAAATTTACTTCTTGTTTCTTTGGGAAGGACGTTCCTTTCAAAAATCTAAACATTTTGCTTTTTGACAAAAACCTGATATATAAGTTTTAAAGAAATTTAATTTTAAAAGCTCTAAAAGCAAATTATTCTCATTTTGCTGAATTCTTCATAGCGAATAAACTCTATGCTCTCATCCACATGTGTGCATTTGCCTGATCTCTATAAAAGACAACAGAAGTACACGTTTATGCTGTACACCGGTGTTCTGGTGCATAAGTATTTCTGCTATCCCATATAAAACACACAACCAGGTTCTTTTACATAACCTCCTTGGTTTTTATTGCTTGTAAGCCTGAACTGAAGACAGTAGACACTATTTTGTTTTGAGTTGTTATAAAAATTTTGACATTTGTCTAAGGGGGTAATTCATGTACTGCTGTAGGACTGTTGTTTGAATTCCAGCAGGAAAAAATGTCTTGTTTTGAAATAAAGGCTTGTTTAAAATCACAAATCTCATATGAGAAGCCAGATAATAAAGCCAAAAAAGGGAACAAAAACAATTCTTACAAGGTGGACCTCTAAGCTTTGAATTGCCTGATGTATGAGCTGTCAGAAATCCAAAGTTCACCATGTGCAGAGAAATGTTTTGTAAAATCCCTAAGTTAGGACTTTCTTGGCAGGATGTATTTCCTGAGCAGCTTTTTGAAAAATTTCATTGCTTACAATTGTAAAAAGCTTTCAGAATGGTTCCTTTCTGCAGTATAAGTAGAAATGCCATGTTAGGGCCTATTTTCAACATTTTGCTTGTGCTGCTGTAATCGCTTTCTTTGCCATTTCTAGAGCTAATAAAGATGTATATCCTTTTGGTTCAGCTGTGCTACATGAACTTTCTAAACATTTTTTTCTGTCAAAATTATTGAGTATTTAGGAAGTAGAATACAGCATCTGAAACCTTTGGTGGAAGGCCACCCTAGATCCATTGCTAACGAGGTGGATCACCAGTGCTAGTTATTCAGTATAGTAGGCTAATCTGAGTGGTGACTGACTTACAGTAATGTGAGAAACAGTTATAGGTTTTAAGGCTCTATGTCCAAACACACTGAAGACACCTTCAGGTTTTGCTAGTACTATTTATTTGTGTGGTTCGTTCAGCCCAACCCAGGAAGATAAGTATCAAGCACTAAGAATACTTTAAACGCAATCCTGTGTCTTAAATCAACTTCTGGTTAGAGAAATGCTTTAACAGGATCCAGAACATGAATGACAAACATCTTTGGTCTGATTGTGCTTTTTCTGAACTCCTTATGGCAGTTTCTGAAGTCAAAGAGGGCTGTGGAAGAGAGGGACTGGACATAAGAGGTTCCAGCCCACCCCAAACCTGCACTTAGATGCAGTGTGGCCAGACCTGATCTCTGAAGATGGTTAACCCACACTTCCCTGCGCCTGCCAGAAGTCTCACAGCATCACAGCCAGCTGCATGCAAACAAGAAATGTGGGGAGCAGGAACTACAACGAGAAAAGGCTCAGCTGATGCCTTTTTAAGAGGAGGGGAAGAGGTATGATAACACAGGAATGGGAGGAGTTAGGGGGGAGACCTGGTGATGAAGAAGCGTCGCCTACCTATTACTCCTCCACCACTACTTTCTCCAAGTGTGTTCTGTGAGCTACTGAGGGTGTCCTGCAGCTTCATAGTAGCTTAGCTTACACAAAGGTCCACAGCAAAAGCTATCTGATGCCCCTCCAGCAAACAGAAGATGGACTTGAGCAATGTATCTTGTAGAATCCTGCACTTTCCAAGATGCACGTGATCTTTCCGCTGGATTAAGAAGATACATGTATTCCAGCTCTATGGTAAGTGCAAAGCTGGTTGTTAAGAAATGGAGATATAGCTGTAATGAGTGCAAGTTAGCTCTGTGCACAGCGCATTAGCCTAGTGGCTTACTTTTGTCCCTAGCTTTGTGTAAATTCTTCAGTATACCGTGGGACTAGAAGTGATGTCGTGAGCAGCAACCTCATGGTTGTGTGAGCAGCTATTGCCTCTAATCCTAGTGAATGCTAAAGCAAGCTCTGTCTCAAAAATAAATAAGCCTTTTGCATTCACTTCTCCCAGTGGCATAACTGTTTCAGATCCTCTCTGCTCAGCTGGTTAGAAACCTTATTTCCCAGCTGAGATGTAGTTATGGCTCTTTTATACTCACTCTGAATTGAACATCTAGGAGAAATCCAGGACTCATGGTATATTCAGTGCCTGAGATGGAGTGTAATTGTACTGATGGAGCTGCCAAGGAGCTCTGCTCAATGGATGGAGGCGTTTGGAGAAAGGTGGTGCCCTTGCAGTTGTGAAAGAAATATTTCTCCATATTATCAAAGTATAAGCCTGTAGCTCAGCTGGTCCCAGTGGATGGTGAGGGTAGGAAAGATTCTCGTCTTCTAAGCCAAACTTATAAAACTTCCAAACATCTTTTGCCTCTTGAGCTCAAGTAACAATAGGCTTCATTTTCTCAGCTTCAGCTCTGTTCACTGAAACTAGAAGTATTGGTTCCCAGGGGCAAGAACTGATGCTAAGTAAAACAAGCTGTGTTCAATTACTGCTTTCTGAAAAGCAGGAGGAGCTTGGTCAGTACAAATGGTAAGGTTGGGTTCTTGATAAGAGTTTTTTCAGAGCAGCACTGAAGGGCAAACCCCGCAGGCCTAATTCAGCTAAACATCTTCAAGTCACATTCTGACCAAAAAAAGACTGGACAATTTTTCTGGGATCTACAGCTGCTTCTTCAATTCCTTTAAAAAAAAAAAAAATCTTTTAAACATAGCATTTTCTACTGCATCTTATTTTGCCGTAGCATTACTGGTTGCTAGAGAGGGCTTCACTGAGGATAAATAGTATATAGCAAGTCAGTGATGTTTGAGGATCAAGCAACACGCTGCATGCACCTGTGTTTCTCCCTGCACTTGCATGTTCTTCCAAGTTTGTGAGTTTTGCATCTCTTCCATCATTCCTGCTCCAGCTCCCTGCCCTGCACCTAAAGGCTGAAAACATCCACTTAAGTCTGTTTAGGAGATTGTTATGCCGAATGCATCAAGAAGTCTTGGCTTGTTGTTCTCTATATGGAGCCATGTGCATTTCATAAAAGGACAGGTTCTCTGATGGCCTCCTCTGCGCTTGCAGTGGCAGTGTTTTCCCATCCTCTCCCCAGCCTCTTTTGAACTGCTGTCAATATGATGACTGCTTCCCTGTCCTTCAAGGACTTGTGCAGCACTAAGAGAGGGCAGCAGACAAGCTTTGGCTGGAGTGGCCCTGCATGTACCCAGGTGTAGTTGTCACCAGCTGGGCAAATAGTGCTGTCAAGGACACAGGAGCCAGAAGAAAGTACAAGTCCCACTCTGAAAGGCATGGCATTGCAAGGCTGAGAGATGTTGGGGGCAGGGAGTGCAGTAGAGGGGTTGTCACCCAGATTAGCTTACACTTCTGCACACGATGGGGACGTGCTATCGTGATGTCAGATATGCTCTTTACCATTTTCCAGGATGGTTCCTAATCTCCGTGTCCTGCTATATTTCTCTCTTCCCCCTGGGCAGCCAAGACAGCAGTAGCAGCTCCCTATATCTCTTTGTAAATGGCAGCTAGGGCAAGAACCAGGCTGTATCTTTCACGAAGGCAAATATACTTCTTGTTCTCACACTGCCCATCTCTGCAGGCATCGTTTCAGAACTTCTAGGCTGTTCTGTGAGCTGGGATCCATCTGAAAGATTGTCTGTATTCAGCCTGCCACTGCGGTGGAGCTGCCCATTTTGGATATTTGCAAGGTGTCCCCTGCTCTGCTGCCAGCCTCGCTTCGTTCTCAGAGAGGCTGTTAGCACTGGTGGGGCTTTCAGACTTTGAGGGTGAGTTTTTAATCCAGCTGAAAGGTGTTCTTACTCTGAACACCTGCTTCTGATCTGTTCTTCACCTATCCTTACTGGCAATGAGGATGAGTTTTGTTCTGCATTGTCTGCAATGGCTGGATTTTAAGAACAGCAGGGCTGTTTTACTGTGTCTTGAAGCTCTGTGATTTTTGCTGCCCAACAGCCTTGTACTTTGGGGGGGAGTGGGGGGGAGTAATATTAGTATTTGAAGTTAAATCATGTAACTCTACAATTGTCAAAACACACATCTGTGTTTACTGAGTATCTTACATCTTAGTGCAGTTTTTAAAAGGCCTCTTCTTCCAGTCAAGCTGCCAGGGATAATTTCAACACACATTCAGAGTCCTAGCTGAAAATACTGCTGATGAAGAATGCCCCTCACAGAGCTATGACAGATAGCAAGTTAAACTGAGTAGTTAGACTAAACTTTGCATAGCTCAGAGATTCCTATTCATAATGCTACTTATTGCTTTGTTGCTTACTTGTGGCATCTTTTAAAAACAAAACCAAACTTGTTAGCATAGTTATTAGGTTTTTTGAAAATAAATGAAACAAACTCTGAAAACGCAGTAAGAGCTGTTTCACATGAGGCAAACACTGACACAGTAACCTAACTGCTTATTCTGTATTCAAAGCACAGCACACACTCACACAAACCCTTGCTGCAGCTTACTGCAGCAGCAGCTTACAAGAGGGTGGAATATTTTATAAGAGGGATCTAGAGAAAATAGTACATGACTATGCAGTGGTTAGTGATAACTGCTCCCCTCAGCTCTATGCTGAGCTTCAAAGCAAATAGTAAGCCCTTCCAGCAAAAAGAAGCATGATTGTTGAACAAGTGTATGCCTTGGAGCCCACTCTTCCAGTTACAAAAGGTATCCTTATGTTGTATTATTTCATTGTGAGGCTTAGAGTTGTGTGTTTACTTCTAAGAACTGCAGTAATTGTGGTTTCAGAAGTATTTGGTCATTTTTATTAATAATTGCAACAATTATTTCATCTGTCCCATTCATCTCTAGCCCTCTCCAGCAAAGAGGAGTGAGGGTCATCCCCCCAACCTTCTGGTCTGGGTTAAAACATTTCCCCGCATCAGGGGATGTGTAGCCTTACAACGCTTCTGAGAGAAGGAACTGAACCTGGTTCTCTCACACAACAGACAAATTCTCAGACTGGTGAATTACTGCTTAAAAAGGGACTGGGAACATCACCACCACTCCCACCGCGTCGTCTTTTGCCTCTAGCTATGCTTAGTCAGAGTGAACCACGAGACGAAGGGATGTGAGGGTGGTAGGTAAGAGGTTTTGGTGGGATGCGAGTGTGAGCAAGGTGTTAGTTGGTCGGTGACATCAGGCACTGGGGTGAGGCAGCTGAGGTGATTTTCATGGCTAAAGGAGTTACCTCATGTCAGCTGGGCTGGTAACTGATTACCTGTGAAATATGGGGTAAAATGCATGACCCTGTATCTCTTTGCTTTGCCAAGGGGGAGGTGCCCACTGTCAAGACGGAACAACTGAGAATAAACTTCACCAAGCACATTTACCCTCACACTTTCAATGGGTTATCCTAAACTTACTCACAGACAAATACTGAATTGAGGCTCATTTGCATGTAGCCTCATAAAAATTGACCTTTTGTACAAAGAAATCGTTCTTCTCCCATGTTAAAGAACTCCTTTTTTAGATTTGAGATTTTTTAAAATTCTTGCCAATATAATACATACCGTCTATGAACCTGAACCTACAGAATCTAATCATGCTAAAATCAGGATGGTTATATTTCTATTCCCCATAGTTTAAAAAGAAATTTCATGTTCTGCAGCAGATCCCAACTTCCTCTGCTCCGTACTTTACCTGCTTCGGCCATAGCTTTCCCCCATGCTGCTCCCTGAGTAGCAGCAGTAAAGCTATTTGTGAGGCTGGGCCATGAACCATATTGTAAATTGGCTTTTTAAAAAGGGGGGGGGGGAGCGCAGAAAAACACCCAGCAAAACCCACTATTTTTTTGCCTCATACAACTACAGAGGGAGTTGCGTACTCCTATACAAAGTGAATGTCCCATGGGCAGTAGAGTTGTTTCAATTCAGTGACTTTTTACAACCACCCTGGACTCACTTTGCACAGAGCACAAGAAGAAACCAGGCATTCAAGGAGTGAGGCACCAAAGAATTACGGAGGCGGTCACAAAATCTGAAATGAAATGTCATTGCGGGAAAATGATCAAAGCATGCACCCAGGGAAGATAGATGCAGACTGCCTAAAACAGCTGTGCAATTCTTTAGGGACTCAGTGGAGTTTTCGCTGGATCTGTGTTGCAATTGTTCTCATGGTTCATGCTTTGTAAATCCATAGCTTGCTCTAACTTGTAGTGGTGTGAACTTGATGAACTGCTGCTTGGGTCATTTGATATTTTAGTAACTTAAACTTGGGTGTCCCCCCTGCCCCCCCCAGTAAAATACAACTCAAAAACAACACTCCAGACTTTTATACAATACAAATTTAATCCCATAGATCTGAAGATCAGAACTGAATAATAAACACAGAAAATATACTTGGAGAGATTAAAAGGATTAAACAAATAGCTTTCTATAGAAATAGTTTTTTTAAAACCTTGTGGAATGTGATAGAAAACTGAGGTGCAGCAGTATGTTTGTGACCATCAAGGAGTGCAGTTCAAAGGGCTTAAGTGCATTCTGGAGGATTTTTTTAATGGGAAACTTGCAGGTCGCTTTCCTCTCAGTGCTGCGGTCTCTTCTGCTTTCTGATTGTCAGCTGTTGAAGGAGTGGCTCTCGTTCCTAGATCTCTGAATGTGTTTGATTTGGGTCCCTGCTCCAATTTCCCAGCTGTTACTTGAAGGCCGTTTTGAGGTTTGGAGTATCTTCTCTGCCTCACTTGTTGAGCCCACAGAGGCCTCCAAGAAAACTAGGAGATTTGCCAAAGCATACAGGGTCAGAGGGAGTCCCCAAAACTGTGGTCGCCCTTGCAGAAACAGCAAGCTTGGCAGCTCCAGCCCTGGTAGTCCTGGGAAGCAGAGTTGTTTGTTCATCCGGAGAATCAAGAGCAGCACCGTGAATCTTTTTTTGCATGGGTAGGACTTGCAGCTCGTCTCACTCATGTCAGTGGGCCCCATCTCTGCAGTGTCCAAATAGCTCAGCCTGAAAAATCCCAGGCACGGCATTACACTCGCTGTTGAACCCTCCCCTCATTTCTCTCAGATCCCGCAAGTGCTCCTGTCCCTGCCAGAAGCTTGAACGTTTATTGGACCAAGCAAAATGGAGAAAAACAGAAAGAAGAGCGCAGTGATGTTCTGCAGTAGGACATCTGAGGTGTTAGACATCCAAAAACCTCAGCGGATAGGCATGCTGTCTTTCAGATGACAGTCTTGCAGTGTGTTAGGGTTTGGGAGCAGTTTAAGCTAAAGGGTTAAAACAGATGGATTCAAAACAATACAAAACCAGTCACTATTCCCTTCGCATTCAGTCATAGGATTAGTTAGAAGACACTGAGTGATGTCCAGCAGACAAACAATTGTTGGCCCTGTCCTAGGATCACACCCTGTGTTAATTACCAGTATAGCAGACGTGTGTGCCATCTGAAGACAGCTGTACTCTGTCCCCCCTTGGAATGCATTTGATGGACTATTTCAGTTTCTGCTTTTGAAACTCTTAGAAAAGTGAAAACATCATTATACCTTTCTGCCTGCTATATCATCTAGCCAGGTTCTTGCCCAAGCAGTGCTAGTCTGTTCAATCTACCTATGGCTGTTACTAGGTGTGTGCATCTTACATGTCATCTTCTTGCATTTATTCAGGTACAAAAGACTCACGGTAACTCTTATAACTATTAGTAAATACAGACCTTTTAGTGGTTACCACTGTACTAGTATGGAAGACCATCCACTGTCATCTTCCAGAGACTTATGATCTGAGAGGTGTTGTTCCTTCCTCCTTTTAGGCAACATTTTAACTTTATCAACTGCTGTTAGCTGTATCCTATTTTTCATATTTACTGACTCCTCCTATAGACCAATTACCTTCTTACTCATCATTTAGCTGAGTTATATATATACACACACACACCCCTCTTTCCCCTCAGCCCCAAGCAATACTGCACACCTATTTGATAATTTTGGGTGGGCCTTTTGTGTTTTATAGCATGAGAAAACAGGCCATCCAAATATTGTAGTAATTAGTGCTGCAGCATTTCTTACATAAAAATCTGAGTTTGAGGCTCATGGGATGGCATGCACCTTGGAGCATTCATTACTTCAATGCATTAAGATATTTCCTAACTTAAAACCAAAATAATATCCATTTGCTGACACCACTTCCTTCTAACTTCACTGTATCTAGCCAGACCATACTGAAATAATGCATAAACCTTGTTGTGGAGCCCATGGAAAGTGAGTGAGAGCACTGGAAATTCAGCCCAGATTCGGTCAGGATCTGGCCCCAGTTTACTTGATTCACAAACTGCAGTGTGGCTGATGAACACTGTGTACTATTATCCACGTACAAATTGCCACATGAAAGGGCAATTTTTCTCTTCCTTCCATGAAGCTGTTCTTTCTTAAGCTCTGTGGCACCTTTTTTAGACTTCCTCTGCATGTCATTGGTGAAAATGAGAAGAACTGTGTACAGGAAAGCTAGAAGAGAAATGTTAGTGTTTGAGGGTGATCTTGGGAACTGAGTAGGAAGCTCAGGTGGTAAACTGGGAGAAACAAGAAGTGACCTGTATCACCCAAGCCTCTGGGATTAAATGCCAGGAAGTTACATGTTCTCCTCCTGGCTCTGCCAGCTCAGAGCTTTTGTTTGGAAGTAAAGTCAGCCTAAACTGTTCCCTTCTGTCATTGCTGATCCCAGCTCCTTCTTCCCATGTTGTCCTTCCTCCCCTCACGTGCACATGTTTGTTTTCTCAGTTGTAAACCAGTTGCAACTCAGAGAGGGGCTAGAATAAACTCCCCTTATTGTTTTGCAGTATGGTTCATTGTTGCGGTTCCTGATCCCAACCCGTGCATGCTCGAGTTGGGAAGAGTGACAGTATGGAGCAAGGCTGGGAACTCTCTTAGCTGGCGCTAACTCCACAGGACAAGGCCTGTGGACTGGTGTTCTGAATTACCACCTACCTATGGGCCTGCTGTTTTATGTTCTGTCCCTGCTTTCCCCCTCCCTAAAGCCAGAAGACCTTACGTGTGACCATCCATCTCTGAGATGTTCGGAGGATTAAATAGCTAATACTGCTTCAGGCCAAGATTTCTCAAACTGATACTAGGCTTTTAAAATTGACTTGGGCCTGAAAAGTCCCAAAATAAGGCTCTGAATTTTAGAAGTATAGCAAGTTTGACAGTGATTGTATTGAAATAAATAGATTTGCATACACTTCCAGAAGCCTGGATGTGATTGAAAAAACTCTGTTTCTTGATCATTTGAGCTTTCATGGATGGTATTTACTGTCACTCTTTGCCCCCTGTTTCTCAAGTTGTTTAAAGGGATGAAAGAAAAATAGAAAAAGTATCCTGCATGAGCTTTTAAACAGAGAAATATAAGCCTCCTTAAAATGGATTAGCATAATGTATTTAAAATTTCAGAGAAATATAGATTTTTGGCTTGCCACACAAAAGAGCAGAATTACTGTTAGCACCTTTAATCCAACTCTGAAAAGCATGCTTTATTATATGCTGTCTACTGATGCCCCAAATATCCATCTTCAGAAGTGAACTTTTCCATTTCTAATGAGAATAGTGATCAGAATCGCCCCAGCACTCCCCTTGTTCCCATGTTCCTGCTTCTTACTGCATCCAAACCAAATAAAGACATTAATGAGGATTAAATCCAAGTCAAGATAAAACCTCAGGTTTTTCTTCTTTACAATGCATGGTTGGATTAATTTGTGAGACTATTGTCTCTTTTTCATCCTTATTACACTGTTTATCAGCTGATTGAGCTGTGCTTGTACTTGTGGGCAGAGACCAAGAATGGAAAAGATAATCCTCAAGGTGCCTGAGAAATTAAGATTGCAGGATCATTCCTGTTTTCCACACAAACCCTGCTATAAGACTCATGATCACATGTCTGGAAATATTTGCTTTTGACAATGTGATAAAGATACTTTTCTTTCAAATAATGAAAGAGATAATTAATTTTTTGCCTAGCAGAAAGAAGATCTACCTGACTTAGCAGGCAGCAGAACAAGCTGTTTACACTTGCAGAGGAAGGGAATATGTAGCTCACATTTTGCACTTCCATCTGCTGCCTTTACTTTGGTGAAAGGCATGTTTCAGGTGGAAAAAATAGTCCAATGTTTGGTTTTCTGATGCCTGGAGTGCAAAAAGAGTTCAGCTGATGTCTTGTTGAGAGGAATGGGCATGAATAAAAATAATGGATAGGCCTTAAGTGTCTGATTTGTATTTGTTTGTGTTATCATATTTGGGAGCATTTCTGTTATAATTATAAGCATATCCTAAAATAGAGCAATTTTATCAAGTGTGAAAATGAGTCAGGTAACTACTTCTAAGCAGTGGTGTAGCCATCTTAATGCAGGGCAATAATTTGCACCTTTGGAGTACAAAAATTGGAGCCTAAAAAAAACAGAGAGAAAGTTTTTGTAAAATGTTACCTCTTTGAAATGGTTGTCCTTAGCCTTTGTTCTGCTTCTGAAGAGCAGGAAGAGCAGAGGAGTGGGAGATTAACTAGAGTGATCAGCAGAGGAGCAGCTACGTAGGGTGGGCTGGGGCTGAGGTCCCATGATGTGACATGACAGTGACCTGACACCCTCCAGCTGTGAGTGAGATGTTCCTGCATGAGGCCAAGTAGCCAGCTGTCCTAGCCAGTCCTCAGCAGAAAATCAGAGGGACATTCACGTGTTTGTTATACTTTGGAAAAGGTGCAGCTGGTATTGCATGTTATCCGTTTTCCTCTTGTCCTTTTCTGTTGTTTCTTAAAGCATCCTTTGTACAGCTGCCTCATATATCCTTTGCAAGTGAGAAAGATTAGCTCATCTGAGCATTGAAAAGTTTATTTTTCCCAGGTTTGTAGGAAGATGCTGGAGCCAATGGTTATTAGTGACTCCTCACATTTGAGTTCCTCTCTTGTTACTGCCAGTCAGAGAGCAACAGACAGATTACATAATGAAATAACTCATTTCAAGGGGATTTAAGCTCCTACATACCTTTTCCAGGCTTTAGCTGTGTCTCAGCCTCCCATTTGCAACAGGCATTCCCATCTCAAATGAATTGCAAATCTGTGATAATTAGGTGTTTCATAACTTATTGTAGAGGGTAGAGGCATCTAAATACAATGCATAGCAGGGGTCTTGGAGACACAGGGTTATCTCCTTCTGCGTGTATCTACGTATTCCTTACTGGGGATCTTGCTAGTTTAAAAAAAAAAAAAAGAGAGAAAGTACCATGCCTGGACAGTTCATTATGCCATTAACGTTACTAGAATTTTTTTTGTGACTAACATTTTACAGATTTTATGGAAAAAACAAAGTCTTTGTCACCTCCATGGTTCTAAGAATAATTTGGTGATTTAATTCCTTGGAAATATCTTTTCTTTTTCATGTGCTCATTTCCTCAGTCTTACTTTATGAGAGAGAGAGAGTTTTCAAAAATATTCCAAGAAATGAAGCAATACAGGACAAATGACTGAGGTTTTGGAATGTGGCGATGTATTTCTCTGGGAATCCTTGAAGCAGATGAAGTGATAGACAGAAATGTTTCACTGTAGCTTCAGCCTGGAGAACTTGTCATTTCAGAGCAGCTGGAGCATTGGCACAAGCTCCCATGTTATGTTTTTCCTTTAATCTGTTTATGATTCTCCCCCAAATTATTCCGTTCTTTGGCTTAAAATGAAAATAGGCAAATCCACTATGCACCTAGAAAAACATAAAGCTCTGGTCCTTGCCTTATGCAAGCCTGTATTCACATTCATAAAACTAATTTGCTCCAACTAAGAATGTAGCCTTTAATCTGTTTTCAAACTACTAAAATGGAATAATCAAGAATTATTTATTGTCTAAGGTTCAGATGGATTTAAGTGCAAAGGTACCATAAATCCCTTCTCTCTCTCTTTTCTTTTTTCTTCTTTTTTTTTTTTAAAATCCAACCAGAAGTCTCTATTCTTCCAAGCTTTAAACTCATCTTGTCTTTGGGGATTAAGGTTGACAAAGAAGTAGCTTTGAGGCTTGCTCCATGTTCTCTTCCTAAATATTTTTCATGGTTTTTGGTATGTGCTTTATACTCATTTTGTGCAAGTAAAAATAGCATGAAATAGTGTAGTCATGCAACCTGTCCAAGGTAAGATTAGTTTCAAGGATTTCTTGCCCAAACTATGTACTGCAGGTGAGAATCTCTTCTCCCAAATGAAAGACGGATATTCATTTCAATATTTTGCTCTTCATATCTGCACGTTCCCCACTGCAGGCTGAGGATCCAGGAGAAAGCCATGACTTTGGAGGAGACTAGAAGCCTGCTTAAAACAATGAGGACTGGGCTGCTGTTCCACTAAAGTCTGGATCATTTTGTGGGCTAGAGTTTAAACAACACACATGAATACAGCTGATACACTGGAATTAAAGCAGAAAAGCATGAAACCATGCTCGCCATTGCTCATTATTAATGATCATGTCTGTGTTGGTGGTGTTTTGCACCTCTGCCAGCTAGCTTTTGAAGATGAACATGCCTAATTGGCGTATTTGAGGGAGGAAAGATGACAATAAGGTATCAGAGAGAGCAGATCCATGGAAAAATAACGATGATGGAAAACATGGTGAGTGGAAGGAAAGCAATTCGTAAGAGAAAGGCATTATAGACCTTTCCTTCCTTTTCTCTTTTTCCCTCCTGAGGGTGGGGGAGTGTGTCCTTCCAATTTTCTCTGCACCACAGTCTTTTTCCATTTCAAGGCCAAAAAGGACCATTGCAGTAAATCAGTCTGATTTCCTTTGTAGCATTATCTACAAAACTTCCCCAAATTAAGCCTCGATCAAAACCATGTGTGGAAGAGAGGGCAAAAGGAGCCACACCATGAAAAATCAGCTGTTCCTTCTAGGCGAAATGTGCGTGCTTCGTGTAGTTGGCACATCCTAATGCTCGAATTTGGTGCAACTGCGGAGCCCTGGCAGAGGAGCTGCCACTTGGTCAGGACAGTGGCTATGTGCTGAGGCAGTGAAACAGGAGGTGGCAAGGTAAGGCATGGGTGCCTGGGGTGCAGCCACCTGAGGCAAGGCTGTCCCTTCTTCTGTCTGTGTGTGTATAGGTCTGTTTACTTTCTGTTAACAAAAGGAAGACATAAAATTACGTCATTGTATAGATAAAGCCACACTGCACTTAGAACTTGGCAGCTGCATGCAATTCTGGGCCAACCCAATTCAAATAGGCAGCAGAACTGGAATAAATATGGACAAGTGTGTCCTGGTTTCAGCTGGAATAAAGTTAATTTTCTTCCAAGTAGCTGGTATAGTGCTGTGTTTTGGATTTAGGAATGTTGATAACACACTGATGTTTTTAGTTGTTGTTAAGCAGTGTTTATACTAAGTCAAGGACTTTTCAGCTTCTCATACTGCCCTGCCAGCAGAGGCTGGAGGGGCACAAGAAGTTGGGAGGGGACACAGCCAGGGCAGCTGACCCAAACTGGCCAAAGAGGTATTCCATACCGTGTGACATCATGCCCAGTATATAAACTGGGCAGAGTTGGCCAGGGGGTACCGCAGCTCAGGGATTGGCTGGGCATTGGTCAGCGGGTGGTGAGCAACTGTATTGTGCATCCCTTGTTTTGTATATTCTAGTAGTAGTAGTATTTTTAGTATTATTTTCCGTTCCTTTTCTGTTCTATTAAACTGCCTTTATCTCAACCCATGAGTTTTACTTTTTTTTTTTTTTTTTTTTTTTTTTTACAATTCTCTCCCCCATCCCACCGGGGGGAGTGAGTGAGTGGCTGCGTGGGGCTTAGATGCCGTCTGGGATTAAACCATGACAAAGTGTAACACGGGTTATCCCAGGTATGAGATGTCTTCAGTACAAGGAAGAGTAAATAGAGTAGGACTTTTAAGGTTTGGTAAAAGAGATGATGTGGGGAAGCAGGTCTGTGAATTTGTGTACGGTTCAGAGAAAATGAATGGTGGATTCCTTAACCATTTTCATAGTTTAATATTTCTGTATTAAGCTAAAAAGCTTGTAGTGAAATTATGGTGCGGCAACTTTAGACAAAAGTGAAGAATGTCTTTTTTTTTTTTTTCTTCCACAAAATTTGTGATAGTATTCTCATAACTCATTGCTGCAGGATATATTGAAGTCCAGAACTATAAACAATTTTTTTAAAAAATTAATTTACAAGTCCATGAAAGGTAGGTCTATTAGTGATTACCAAATGCTGTGGACCAGGATGCAATCTACACATGCCCCCTGAAGCCCAAATTTGCTAGTAGCTAAGAGGGCATTGTGATCACAATTACTTTGTGACAAATACTTTATATAAATATCTGTTATATTTCATGGGTCTTTTACCCTGAGCTTCCACTGTTTGTACTTTTAAAACAGGACACTAGGCTAGACGGATCTTTCGGCTGAGGCAGTATGTCAGATCTTATGTTCCAGGATCTAGGGGAATTACTCCATATGCATTTAAGAGCCTTTCCACTGCTTTTCCCCTAAGAAATAGGTGAATTTTACTAGTTTTATGAAAATAAGGCTGACAGTCTGTAGGGTTCGGCGTTCGGAAGATCTCGCAATGTCACGGAAAGTTAGAGGGTTAGTCGCAGCCTTATGATGTATCTGTAATCCCGCCTACCCTTGTTAGTATAAAAGGAATTGACTGCGCAATAAAAGGAAGAAGTTGGCGCTCGCACTGTGTGTGTTACCTGTCTCTTTCCCTGGTCTGGGGCTGATCAGTGATCTAATCGTGGCACCTTGATATGTGGCGAACGCTACAACAGTCTTCTGGTTTTTCTTCCACGTTTTCATTTCCTTTCAGTGCATTAATCTGTACAATGTCCTTTATTAAAAAAAACAGTACTGAGACTCAGAGACTTGATTCTAAGTAATTGCATGAAACCTGCCAGTCCCCAAGGCTTGTTAAATACTTGTTCAAAGTAGATTTTACAAACTTAGGAGCATATTGAGAACTTGCTTTCAAAGATGGGACTTTTCAGCTTTCATAGGAAAGCTTCATGAATCTTTCTTTGTGCTTCCCTTGGTGGCCTGAAGGATTAAAGTTAAGAGAGGCCATGTTTCAGTTCTGGAAAAGCACTGCGAACTGTTGAATTTGCAGGGTATTTTGAGATAGCAATGTGCAAATAAATTTTAAGTGAGAAGAAAAATATGGACTACCTGAGTAGCTGAACTACATATTTTTGGTTGCAGGCATAAACCATATCTTGGCTTAGACACCAGCAACGCTGTTGAACCCTCATATTATATCTAGCTGAATAAATCCAAAGCAATGCCATAAAAATTCAGCTGTGAGTCATTCTGATGTAATGAGCCACTCTGAATTTGAGGAGACTTTGGCCCACCAGGTGAAGGTCTCCTTTCAGCACGCAGCAGCCTGTCCAGTTCTGCTTCTCCCATTTGAGATTAAAAAGTATTTCCCCTACGCTTGTTGTAGTTCTTCTTTTAAAGTTCATGAAGTGCATGTCTGGGAAGTACACAAAAACTGCAGGCATGGACTCACGTATCACTTCGTAGGAACGAAATCCACATTGAGGTTGCGGTTTCTCTAGCGATACTGACAGAGCATGCAGAGTGAGAAAATGTGATGCGGAGGTGTGTGCGGTGCCAGCAGCTCATGCAAATTAAATATTCAGTCCCTTTTATTTCACTTGTGTCAGTGATTTCCTCAGCCAGGCTTCAGTGGTTTTAAAAGTGCAGACCTGCTGCTTTCTTCATCACTTGCAGGGCCACTGGGACCTGCACTCAGCGTGCTCTATGGGAGTCAGCAGCTGCTTAAATCAGAGAAGGCATGTGGCTGATTGAATCACCTGTCATACTGATTTATGGAGCTCGAAGGTCATTTCTTCGTGGCTTGTAAGTGATTTTCTTTGGATGAAAAATAGAAAAGAAGAAATTGTAGATGACCTCTTTATTAAGAAAAATGTAAAAATAATGAATAAAGACAGATTATATTTTTGGGGGTAATTCCAGTGGAGGAAAAAACCTTTCTCCCATAATGGTATCCATAGCTTAAAAAAAAAGGGGGGAGGGGGGAATAGAAAGCCTCATTCACCACTGACAATATCTTTACAATGTACTGATCTATCTAGTGGCTTCTGACTTGGTGGTTAAGTACATTGCCACTCCTCTTCAGACTGAATTTAGGTACTTGGTCTGCAAGCTCTTGCCATAGGTTAAAAAAAGACTGCTTACAATGCATATGTAGTTACCTGAGCTTTTTGTTCTAGTTCTGGTGTTGCCATGCACCCAGCTAGCATCCAGCCCTTCATATCATGCCTGTTTTCAGTGCATAGTTTGTAGAGTAAAATGCTGTACAAGAAAAAGAAAGAGGAATCTGTTCTGTAAGAACACAGCAGGCATACCTCAGGTACTACTGCAAGAGATCTATTGCATTTTAATGAGGAATAATTTCTTTGTCTGGAAGAATTTATCTTTTTAAGCTTTTAATTGAGAAAAAAAAACCCAAAGATGAAAGGCTAAATAAAACATTTTCATTTATCTTCATTACACTAGTCTGAGTATGTCTGGAGAAGCCTTTTTTTTCTGGCATGCTAGAAGTCATGTGTAAGAGCAAAACTTGGCCTATTTATTTTATTCTTTATAAAGGCTTTTCCTCATGCCTTTCATTCCTTTCACCCATCACTCCTGAGTAGGAATGTTGTTGATCGCATGGATAAGACTGAGAGCAAAACTCCATGAAGACCCACAAGTGCCAAGTTTCACCCTTGGTCTCCAGGTATTACATGCATCAAATACCGCTTCTATTTTTGTGGAAGCAAAAAGCTTTTCAATAGTGAGGCTCCTGGTCACTGAGTAATATAGAAACCAGGGCAATGCCAAGGCTGTTACCCATCAGGAATCCTCAAAATAACCAGCAATGCCCCCACGAGAGACTCGGAGCTAAAATAAGTTAAAGCTCAAACTATGCAGAACAGATTTCAGAAATCCAAATCGCAGTTTGCAGAACTGCAGTTCTGGTGCAAAGTCTGGTTTTTTTCTGCTTTTTCACCTCACTAATGAATCAAACATTGTTTTCTTGTCACACACCAGGAAATTTTGTTCCACAGACCTATGCAGTTGCTGCCTTAGCAGCTGAGCTTCATTTTAGTTCTGGCAAAGGAACTAGGTGGAACCGCAGGGAAGAACTGCAGAAATACAGAATTTATAGAACTGCTTACAGCTCTGCCACAAAACTCTGACAGCTCAAATTAAAAGTAAGGGATGGATTAACTGTACCAGCATATGCCATTAATATAGATTTATTTCTTTACCACTTTGCAGTGAGAAGTCAAAGCTGATAAAAAAAAAATGCACCCTTTCAAAAGGGCTGATTGTGAAGCCTTAGTGATTGCTCTGAATGACAGTCTCTGGGACCGCAAAGTCAGGCAAGGTGGATGAACTGATTTTAAATGCATAGTAATTTTTACCTTTAGAGACAACTCAAATCAATGTTTTCCTTTTTTACTTTCCAGAAATGTTCATCATAACTTTTCCATTATTTTATGTCCTTTTGAAATTCTAGGTTCCAGACAGGATGAGAAACAGAAGTGCAGTAATTCTGTGAAAGAAATGGTTGTTCCAGCATTTCTGGCTTCTTGGGGAGGAAATAAGTAGTATTATATTTTCCATATAAAAGAATAAACATATGTTTCCAGTTGCAGTGACCTTTCAGATTAAGTGAACAAGACAAAAGCAAAAAGCAACATCTTCTTGAGAGGGTGGATGGTGTTGGCCTGATTGCTGCTGTCTGGAACCCTGCTAAATAATTTATGCTTGTTCGAAGTGGATGTACAGTGCTACCAGATTGCAGGGGCACGTTTACGCTCACTGCACAGGAGTTCAAATGTCAACATAAGGCACCAAACCGAGGGGAGAAAAAAAAAGTGGAAGGAGGAGGGGGAAAAAAGGAGAGGCAGACTTTTTTTTTTTTTAAGGCAGGCAGTGCACCAAATGAACCTCCACCTGCCTCCTGAACTTCTACATATGTAGGGATTCAGGAAAAACAACTTTGGGCTGCTTCTTACACTCCCTGCAATTGTCTTGGAAAGTTCACAGCCCATTTGCTACAAACCCCAAGAGATCTGGATAGTTTGGATAGACATAGACATCCAGGTGCTTACCTGAAGCAAGGCTGCACTTCACACTTGAGTTATGTTTTTAAGACTTGTTTCCTTTTCTCCTCTTCCGTGCCAGATGTTGCAAGTGACTTGCAGGAGGGCGGGAAGGCACCTCTCTCCCCATCTGCCCATGGGAGGAGCTCCCAAGGCCCTGCTGCGGCAGGGCCACCAGCTGGACCTGCCGTTAGGAGCACATGCCTCCTGGCAGTGCTTTGCCCTAGGAGGAGCCTTGCTCGAAGGGACGTGCCGCTCTGTTCGGGCAGCTCCGTACCCTCGCTGGAGGTCGCCATGTGCCAGGGGTGTCTGGTCGACTGGCAGCTGCTCAGCCAGACCTGACGCGTGGGATCTCAAAGCTGAAGAGAGACCGTGGTATTTTTATTACAGGGGGAAGTACCACTGTCGAAGAAGACGAAATGTCAAAGGGATGAGACTCTTGCTCAGCATGCAGCAGATTCGCAGTTTTACCTGTTCTTTTCCAAAATAAGCATGTCTTTGGGGGGGGAACAATGAAATGAAGTTTTCCTCATTTCCTGAGCAAAATCCAAACATCAAGTAATTACAATTTGCTTTTGTTTAAATTAAAAATAAAAAAGTCATGCATACATATTATATTTGTATTGATATATATACTTTTAGTTCTTACAATTATTTTTGGCTTTTCTCACAGAGTAGTTTTGCTTTATTGTCAGTAGCTAGCAATAGCTGTTCAGCAGCCTGTGATAAAGTCTGTAGAGCACTGCAGGTCTCCTTGTTGACCTTCAGACATTTTACATTGATAAGAAGTTACTATTTTCTTTATCTTGCAGATGAAATACAGATGGTGGGACAAGTGTCTTTTTTTGTTCTTGTTTTGTTGTTTCTTTTTTTTTTGCTCAGGGTTGCTCAAGGAGCTGGTGCGGGGCTGAGAATGATGGTCATACAAACCATGCCCAGGAGCTTGGTTCTCCCCAAACGTGGCTGCTGCATTTCAGCACTGGATGAAAGCAGAGGAGATTTGCTGCCTCTCTGAGGAAAGTCCTGCAGAGGCATTCTTCTGCAGCAGTCTGTGTTAGGGAGAGAAAGGTAATTAAGACATTTAAGGTATCAGCACGGAAAGCTTCCTTACTGGTTACTACTTTGTAGTTTATATGAGCCTTTAACAGATATAATTTGGCTATGATATTTGCTGTTTTGAAGTATGGCTTTGTGATCAGTGACCTTAGTAGAGAGCAATACCCTTTTTCGCTGTGTGGTAGGGTTTGAGGAGAAAGGGTTGCTCTGGTTTTTGTCCTGGGAGAGCAGGCATGTCGGCAGCAGACCCAGAAGCATTTTGGAATAAGAGCCTAAAGCCCTTATGGATGACAAGTGCTACGTAAATCAAAGGTAGTGAAGATATGATAAGATAGGAAGTAATAAATTCTGGAAGTAAGCTGGTCCACTTGTATACGAAGTTTGGTTTAGATTTATTGTAGGATTTATGTTGTGGTGTAAAAGACCGGTGCACAAAATCACTTGACAAGCAGTTCTCCAGAGAAGTGGTTTCAGTCTACGTTTGGCAGAGCCCTCACAGCCTGTGAGCTACTTCTGAGGGGATCAATGACAGGTAAATAAGAAAGCAAGGTACTGTCAATAAAGTGAAAATTCAATCATCAGAAGGCTAAACCACCACTAAAAAAAAAATTAGGAAGCTGCAAATCGATTTAGTTGCAAATCTTTAACCTTGTGTATTCAGTGCTAATGTAGGTTTGTAGGAGGGTAGCAGGTGGTGGGGAAGGTTGAGTATTTTCAGGGCTAGACCATGGCATTTTTTCTCATCTGAAAGAAATGTAAGGAGCCAGTATCTCATAAAGCCCAAGTACAGTATCTTGCTGTTGGAATTGTTGAACTGGAGATGAAATGGGTTGGTATTATGCAAAGGTTCCTGTTGTACCAGGATTTGTGACATCAGGATTTTATTTTTAGCACTGTGCAACTTCAGGCAAGTCACCTTCTTTTAACAAGCTTTTATTTCTTCCCTATAAAACAGAAATGCTATACAGAGATATTGTGGAGCAGAGTCACCTCAAAACAGACTTCTTTCATCCTCCACCTCAGGGAACCAATCTTATGAAGCGCTTATCCCACAGAGAGTGGGAGGCATTCATAGCTCTCTTAAATATTCCTTACATTAGAGGTAATGGTGACTGACAATTCTTCATGATCCATGTTGTCATTCCAGGAGCTGATATAGTAGCTGAGGCTGAGATAGCAAACCAAATCAGCAGAAATGAATTAACATTTTGTCAGAGCCATATCTGACATAGTGTTTGCCAGTTTAGCTTCCCATTGCATGACCACTTTCCTGCAATGTTTTGGAAAGGCAACAGTAGCCTTGAGAATGAGCACTTCCATAGTGGAGCCGTAATTTCTATTTCTATAGTCATGTAACCTTCTCTGAAACTAAGTAAAGCCTTGCTATGGTGTTAAGTGTACTTGATTCTGATCAGAAGGGGAACACTTGTTTATGTTTGAGGAGAAGAGTCTGAAGAAAATCCATTTAGCTTTGATTGGAAAGAACAGTAATGTGCATTTGGACTATCGTGTATGAATTTATTTTTTAATTACTATACCTTGTCTTTATTTTTATTACATTTCTTCCCTTTTCTTTTTCATTCTGTTCTGCCATTAAGTGTTCAGACTAATTCATGGAACTTGTACCACAACATATACCACCAAACTGCCTGGTGGAGCAGTAAACAGCTCGTGAGGGAGTTATCTACAGTAGCTGTGGAAACCATATGTCTTTCCCTGTGTAATTTGGCTATTTGGACTACATAAATAGGGATGGGACAGGACAGACTGGAAGGCACTGTTCTCCTGACAGTCAGATTAGCTGAGCCAGAACCACTTTCTTAATAAATCATTAATTTCATATTGCAAGAAATAAGGAACGTTGAGTTGCAAGTGCCTCTGCATTGCTGCTTTCTTCCAGGATTTCTTTGCAGTCACAATGAATTCCATGTGAAATATAAAATAGTTGTTTTCTATGGATAAAAAACTAGTCTGGATTTCAATGGATGTTCTATGCATAGGAAAAAAAAAAAGTGTGCAAGGGTTAAATAAGTCATTATTACCATGTACACTGTAAGGAACTTATGTAGGAAGAAGTGTCAGGTAGTTCTCAATGCAGTGTTTTGCCAGAAAAATTTAAGTGAATTATGGAGTCAGTTACAAATTCTTTGATGGTACTGGCAGCAGGAAAGTCTGACCTGTGAGATACAACGCATCCTTTAAGCTGCAGCCAAAGATCTAATTAATAATATACCCAGCTGCTGCAACCACAATCTGCCCTTCTGGGCCATGTAGCTTTATAAGAAGTAACCTGTTAACATAAAAAGTCAATATGAGTTTTCTTTCATACTAACATGCATTTCTCTCAGTCACAGAGCCAAGGACCAGGACAGCTGGGTATATAGGATTCTTCCTCAGTGCAGGAGGAAATGCAGAAATCTTCTTGAGGCCCCTTCCTAACTGACTTTTCCACGATTTCCTCTATGTATGACTTCTGAAGCAAGAACAATGTTTTTGCATAAATAATTGCCCTGAATTCACCTTTGGGAGGTATCTACAGGACTTGAACTTGGCAACTGATAAGGTCATCAGTATCTTCTGCATAATGATCTGCTTGCCAATGGTGATTTGGTCATCTGTAGACTTGACTGTGGATTTCTATCCCTGAAATAGGAAGCCCATGTCCTAATGTGGCATGGACTAAACATTTTACACCTAATTTAAGGAAACAGATGATCTCTTTGAGGATGTAGTAGGCAGGAGTTGGTTTTTATGTCAGTGACTGACAAAATGCTGCTGCCATTATAGTCTTACCTATTTAAATTGCTTTCCATGGCCTGGAATGAGGGATTTCCATACCATAGTGTAGATTGTCAGTTTTGATCCTGAAAAATGGACAATAATGGTGTAGCAAACCTACTAATAATAAATCCAACACAGTCTACAGTACATAACCAAGCTCCAGAACAACTCAGCCAATTTTAGAATGAATTCTGATAGATGTCATGTCCTCATCGGACCTACTCTGATATTAATACTGTTGCTTAATACAACAGCAGGGAGCAGAAAGTCTGTCCTCATCTGAGCTGCTCTAGCTCAGGCTATCCAAGGGGATCCTCCTCTGCCAGCTATGCTACAGGACTGTAGACTTGGGCAGAGGGGGTGAAACTGGAGAAAAATCCAAATGTTGCAGTCTAAGGCATTGCTCCTGCCAGCTGTTTTCCAGGCTGGGCACCCCTGGAAAGGGCTTCAGCAGCTGGTGTGGCAGAGACAGGGTTGCAGGATCCCACATTAACAGTGTACCTTGCCCAAGGTAATCAAGTTGTTCAGTGATTGACTGAGAGGATGCTGCCGCTTTCAAAGCGTGTTTTGTTTCTAACGCCTCAGGGATTTCTATGTAGCACCCCATCGCCTTGCAGGGACGCAGCTTTGTGCGGTCAGTGCTCAGCACTCTGGGGTCCCAACTCCCACTGGGCCCTCAGGAGCTTTGATGAATATTGATAATTAATCACACTTCTGTGATATTTTTTGCCTGCACGTGCATCATGCCCCTCCTTTGTTGGCTTCTGTAGGCATAACCTCAGCCTCTCCACCTCCAGCTTCCACGCAACGGGTCTCTGACACTGCAGAAGACTTGTTCCAGCTGTAAATAAGGATGAGACTGGGCTAAACATGCTTTTCCATGCAGCACAGAGGTTCGTAGGGAGAGTTTTCCAGAGGAAGTGTCTCTGTTTATAAGGACCTGGAGTACACTTCAGTTTCAAAACAGTAATTCTAGACTTACTGTTAAGGTTGCAGTGCTATCCTGGACCTGGTGAAGTCTTTTGATAATTGACTGATCTACTGTGAGAGGTTGGGATTTAACCCTGGAGACATCTGGGATGATTTTACAAACTGTGTTACTTGGAGAGAGGAGTAACTGTAATACGGGGAGCCTATTGCAATGCCTTTGGCTGGCAGCAAAAGGAAAAGGCTGGATTTGGTTTCTACAAACCTCTAGCAAAGTATTGCCCTGGGCTGTTGCCCAGAAAACTGGCTATTTTTAAATAATAAGTCCTTCTTTTGGAGCAAAGATTAGTGATTACATGAGACCCTGGCTGTTTCTCTTGTACTGCCTCCCTCATTCCAATGCACACGATGTGTTGATGTCAAGTCTTGTAGCTCCATCGTGGTGTAGCCTGGATTCGGCTGCGTGGAGGGAGCCCTCACCAAGTGACTGTTAATCCTGTAGTGTGAGGCTGCTCTCCTCTGCTCGCTGCACCAGTGAGGTGCCTCAGCTAGCTGCTCCCCACTGCTGTCATCATCAAGTGCTTTTATTCACTGCCTACTCCCATGGGTTGTTTCCCAGTTGCCTTTAGTGTGAAGTGGGTGTCCCGTAGCCCTGGGGACCCATAGATGCTCCTTGCTCTAGCTGGAAGACCAGTGTCTTGCTGCTTATCCCTTGTTCTGGGGTTTCTGTTCCTGCAGGCTATAAGCCTTGGAACCATGCAGTAGCACAATTCGGCACATTCAGGAATGGCTGGCTGTTTCACGTGTTATTTTGCTGACTACAATTTGCTCAGTTTTATGGCATGGCTCCAAGACCTTCCAGACCCCACTGGTTTCTCCTCATCCTCTCCCTTCTTCTCTACCAGTGGTCCCATCCTTCTTGGTGCCCACTGCTCTGCAGCTTTCAGGAGGAGGACATCCTTGCTCACTAAGCCTCAAGCCACGTTCTGCTATTTTTCAGATGGCTTTCCCTGAGATATTCCCTTTTTACTTCTTGGCTGCTCTTCCTTCCCCTACCCTTCATCTCTGTGTGCTGGGGAGCCTTCTGCATATAGAGTAACTTTTGCAGGCTGGGTCCAAACTGTGTCAGTGAAAGCACTGAGGCAATTTTCCCATGTAATAAATACACCTCACGTGATGCTTAAATCAGATTAGAATGGTGCCCAAGGTGTGTTTTTTAATAAACAGGAGAAGAAAATCCTATCCCACTCTACCACCTCTCCCTCTGGTTATAGAGTATTTCTTTTAAGTTTGTCTTTCAAGACAGTTTAAAAATGGTCTTTTGGCCTGCTGATTCCCTTTCATCAAGCAGCAAGAAAACCACTCTGGTCCTTTCAATCCTGGTGAGCCTCAGTGTATCTAGTTGCAAATAAAGAATTCTCCTTTTTTAAAATTTAATCTGACATCGACATCCAAGGGTTAAATTCAGCCACAGTTCAAAGCAAGGAAGATTCTTATTTAATTTATTGGTTAAACTGTGCTGTGGGAATGGTACACTATTTGCTGTTAGTATTAGCTGCATGGTATCCCTGGACGTGTAAAACGGGTGTGTGGTAGAGTAAAAATGCAGTAAGTGTCTAAAAGACCTCCAGCTGAGAACTTGTATCAGATATCTCTCTGTTTTGTTTTATTTTCCTTCTTCCACGTTAAAACTCGTCTGTTGTAAACTGGCATAATTCTATTTGGGTCATGGTGAGGATTAAAGGAAATATTCTACTTTTTTTCTTACCTACGCAGAGGAGGAGTTTCAAAGCCTCGGCCGTGCTTGGCATCCCTGTGTTTTGGGTCTGCCTGAAGGACTTGGAAGGGAAGGCAGAGAGCGGACCTCGGGAGAGTGGGGCAGGGGTAACTCGCTGGCCAGG
This sequence comes from Haliaeetus leucocephalus, assembly GCF_000737465.1. Classification (NCBI taxonomy): domain Eukaryota; kingdom Metazoa; phylum Chordata; class Aves; order Accipitriformes; family Accipitridae; genus Haliaeetus; species Haliaeetus leucocephalus. The sequence continues at coordinate 3,353,147 of NW_010973244.1, read as the reverse complement.
CTGGCAGCAGGGCAGCGGGAGGACTGAGTCACAGCCCTGCATCCTCTGCCTCCCAGCCAAAAGCACCTCCCTCTCCCTCGCTTTAGCATTAATACAGGGATTTTTTCTGATCCCTCAGTCAGCACGGTGGAACAGCAGTCTAGCCTCGGAGGGAACGTGATGTGCAGCACTTAGGCATTTCTTGCTTGCTATATTCTTCTGTATTACTTTTTTATGAAGTGCTTTTAGTTTCAAGGAGAGGCTGACAAAACAGAGGCTAGCTTTGCTGAGAGGAAGCCTTTGCTACAGGAGCAAAGCCCATGCTTACCACAGTCTCAGCTTAAACACGTTTGGTTTTGCGAGCTGGCCCACGGAGGGCTGCTTGGGGAGCGACCCTTTGAGGAGGTGATGCTGGTGGCCCTATGCCGGCGGCAGAGGTGATGCACCACTGTGCCAGCGTGAGGATTTTGGCAGCAGGCAGCATGCCCTTCGCCTGCCTGGCCTAGCCCTGCAAGGGGGCTAGGCTGTGACCCTGCCCTCTCTCCAGGGGAGTTTTGCTGGGTGCTAACGTACCCAGGACGTGCATGCCAGCCCCCCAAGGACAGCCTGGCTGGCTCCTGCAAAGAACGGGAAGAGGGAGAGGGGGCAGGCTGGTGAGCCATCCCATCTCCTGCCTTCACCTGCTCTCAGTACCTGTCTTGGAAAAGGTGCCACACAGTTGTTGAACATTTTATTTCCCCGTTGTGCGTGTGTAGCTCCAAAACAATGTGTGGTTTGTGGAGTCTGATGGTCAGGAAAGGAGGATTTGGAAGGTAAATAGGAACTTAAAAGAACTTTTCCTATTGCGAAGTGCTGAGGGTGACTGGGGGTGCCCCATGAAGATGTCCCGTGACGGCACCGACACCCCTGTGCCCACGTGTCCCCGCACCGTTGGGCAGCAGAGAGCCTCCACAGCACCTCCCCATCCCCACCCCAGGCTTCTCCTCATCCCCATGCCCCAGCCCTGGCTGCAAGAGACCCTTTTCATCCACACACCCCCAATGCTCTGCTCGGGCTGCCCAAGCAGACCTGTCTCCTCTGCTAAGCTGGGGGAAGAAGGCAGAGCTGGTGGCATCCCCTTCATGTTGCCGTGAAGTAAGATTTAGGTGAGATACGTGCAGTAGCATAACGCAGGCAAGGAAAACACTCTTAATGAGCGCAGGGGAAAGCCCATGTGTGATGGGAAGGCAGAAGGGATGGGAGGAGGGATGAGTTTGGGGCAGGCGCTCAAGCTAAGGATTTCTTGGCTATTTTTATGCTTTAATCCCTATACTTAAAAATGACTCAGTTGTTCTTCCTCATATATAATGGGCCCCATGAGAAATTTCCTAGGTTAACAAAACATTGTGCTTGCATAACATCACTTTTGCAATATGTGCTTCTCCCCAGTGAGCAACCTGGGGAGCAGAAATATTAAATGCCGCAATTGTCAAAGGACTTGCCTTGATCAAGGAACCCAAAGAAAACAGACTTTCTTGTGTAAAACTCCAGGAGCGTGGCTCAAGACGATAGAGAAAGTCGAAGGCTGACTCCACGTTTTACAATGCTAAAAGCAAGGATTGGCTCACGTAGGGTGCAGGGAGTGCTTTGCCATGTGCCAGACACTCTTACATCGGAGGAGGGCCTCATCCATGGAAGTCTTTGGGGTTTCAATAGACTGGAGTGTAAAGCCCCTGGTGGAATCAGGCTGGGTTGTATGTGGACTCTCAGGAGCACGGTATCCTGTGCCATGGTCCTGGGTGAGATAAGCAGCCTTGTCTTGAGCTCCCTGTCCTGGCCACCAAATATATTTTCCCACTGAAATACCATCAAATAGGGACTACGTGTCTGCACGTAGCAGGATAGCGATCTGCTGGTTTCTCTTGTGGATGGAGACATGGCCTTTCAGTGCAGTAAATAATATGGGAATTACAAAGTTACTGCAGGGCTAAGCAAGAATGTTTTGTTCAAGGAAAAAAAAAAAGAAAAAGCAATAAAAGGGATAGTCAGGGCTGGCAAAATTGCAGTGTGGGAAGGATGGGAGACAGAATTCAAAGAGCTTTTGGTTCATTAGCAGGCAAACATGCTGTGACAGCTCATTGTGAAACAAATGCTTTTCTCCATATGAAAATGCAGGTGTTTATTTAAAACAAAGGCTCAGGCTGAAATTACTTTCTGTGGCTGGCTGCCTGGGTATATGTGGCGTCCTTGGTAATCACTGCTTTACCTGTTCACTCAGGAGCAGGGAAATCTAATGCCCTATAAATAAATAAATGTATGATCACTCTGTATTTGTGCAGCACGTGGCACAATGGGGACCCAGGGTTTCTAGGGACTACTGCAGCATAAATAATAACAGTAGGATGAGTACCTTGCTGTGAGAAGGTCTGGTTTGTTTTAAATTAGGTCTTTTATGGTAGTTAGGTGAATCATATTTTTTAATATGTAATTTTGAGCCCATATGATTCCCCAACTCAAACAGTGCATCTTTTCATTGCTTTTCTCTGCAAAGGGCGGATATATTTCAAGTATTCAGTTACTCCCAAAATGATATGCAGTATTTCTAGGCATGGTTTCACCTGGACTCCAATATAAAAGATACCCAGCCACTGATTCATAACCTGGAGCCATGAAATGTGCATCTCAGGCTCTAGTTATTGTGTAAAGAAACACACAGATCAACTTCTGTGGCATAGAAACTCAGTGGGAATGCTGAAGGTAGGATAGATATCGAGGTTTGTTTTGCATGATTAAACTTCCAAATAATACTGGCTGGTTGGTTTAAAAAAAGCTCAAGAAAAAATGAGATTGGAATCTGTACTTTTTTGAAGTGGAAAGTGTTTGTGGGGATTATGTTGATTTTACAGTGTTGAGAAGAGAAAATGTTTAAATGGGGAATTTTTATTTATTTTTTTTACTTGGATGGCATCAATATATTTTGTTCTGGTTTTTCCATTTCTATTGGCCTTACAGGGATGAATTTTAATTTATATATTACTATTTTATAATGGTTTATCTGTCAAATCTCTTTGAAATTTATAGCTTTGGCTATGACAATTAATTCTGGAGTGTTCATTTTCTTTCATCTTTTTGCCCCACTTCAAACTAGAAAAATGTCAAATTATCAGTATTTTCTGGGAAGTAGAAGTGTGCCATTTTTGACCTCTCAAGTCCCAGGCCCATTATGCAAAGCCCTTAAACATATTTTGAAGTTCAATTCAGATTATTGGGGATTTATGCATGTGTTTAATAACTTTGTTACAGAGCTATAAAGAGAAAAGAATAGCTTCACACTGTGTCAAAACTATTACCATGGCCCCTTTTCAAGCCCATATATTATTATTGTAACTATAATTTAGAAAATTATTGCAACCGTACATTAATTATTTTCTTGGCACCAAGAGCAGGGCCATATAGACTGGCACTTTCTCAAATGTTATTCAGTGCTACATACATATACATACATGCATGTGCATATATATATATGTATGAATATGTATATATCTGTGAATACATTTAACATGTAAATTAGAAGGTATTTTCTTGCACAGGCTTCCAATAGTTAGAACAAACACATTCATAACAGGGCCAGATAATTTTAGAAACAAGATTATACTATACTATTTTACAGTAACATGAATTTGCCTCTGACCCATGAAGTGTGCTTTTATTATAGACTTCAGATCCACTGAATCACTGAATATATTTACATTCAAGTGAAAATCAATAGTATGATATTACCTGCATGATGCATACTTATAAATTGGTGGGTTTAGGCCTTTGAAAAGCTTTAACATAGGTTCAATAAAAATTCAAGATTGTGTTTCAGCATTAAAAAGAGTGGAGACCTGCTGTGTGGAAAAGTGTGATGCCTGAAAATCTACAAGCTGATTTAATTGATTAAATTTCCTATTGCAAATACTGTCATAAAAATAAAATCTCAGAATAAAAAAGAAGTATGATATTCACCAGAATTATTTTAAAAATCACATACTGGAAATGAGGCAAAGCTTCAATTTTGATTTATAAGAAGTTTTTCACCTGTGAACAGGAAAAGTAAATGTTATGACCGAATTAACTTTGCATAAATAGATGTAGCCCATTTTGTGGAGGTCATTCAGCAAGAAAATGCACTTGTTATTACTTTGGTAGGAAATAAGAATGTCCTGTTTACAAATGTGTCTACTGAATTAGATATTTTCACATTGTTTGGGATTGCTGCATTAATTTCTAAGGCTCCAAACTTGAAGCTGGCAATAGGGTTTTCATATATTTCTCTGAAGACAGCCAAACTGCAGGTGATAGCTCATAAAACATTGCCTCTGAGAGAAACATTAAAGGCACTGGGAGAAACTTATATGATAACTGCAATCAAAATTTTCAGTCCTACCAAGTCTGCCACGGACCTAACCCTATGAAGGAAGATCTCCTGATAGAAGGCCTTCTGGACTTGTACAAAAACAAGGCAATACCTTCAATACGTCTCTGTATTACAGCTCCAGATACATTAGGTCACCAGGGGAGCTATGTAAAACACTGAAATTGTTTTTAAACCTTTGTTGCAAGAACAAGATTGCTTCAATTTGGAGCCATGAAGTAGAAATAATGACTGCATCAAAATGAATGCCTCTATTGGTTAATGAGGGACATAATTTAGAGAATCTTTATTGTCATGCTCTACTTAATTAAAAAAAAAAGAAGAAGAAGAAAGTGAGGCTCTTCTTTTGGCCAGCGCTGTTGAGCCAGTGAGTAAGAGCATACCCAGGCCCCAGGAAAGTACTCGCACATGTTCATTGAAGATAATGGGGCTACTCAAGTGTTCGAAGTTATATTAAAGATACGCATGTGCTTTCAAGTGTATTACTGACTTCAGGCCATAGTAATGAAAGAAACAGAATTTCAGGATAACCACAATAAAATGAATTAAAATCTTGTGCATGAATTTGAGGGGTCATGTCAGGTGGCCTAAATCTCGCCACCAATCCCTCAGCCTAACATTTCTGGCTATTGACCGGCTCTCAGCCTCCAGGACTGAATATTAAGACTATTTCAGGCCAGCTCCTGCAGACACATAGCACAAGATGAGTCTGCATGCTTTTTATCCCTCACAGTCTTTCTGTCGATACTTGAGCTACCTGTGGTAGAGTTTAGACAAGGTCCCCCCTTTCTCTTCCTTCTTCACATTCTCTTTTCAATAGTTTAAGTTTTGTCATTCATTATTTAGAATTTTGTTTCAGGAAACATGCAAAATTTTGGATTGAAACATGAGGATTTGGTATCTCTTTCTTACATTGCTTGTTTTTGCACTGTAGCACTGTAATGTAAGATCTTGAGTGCTGACCACGGTAAATATGTTAAAGCTTGTCAGAGGTGACGGGGGAAAGTTACTTCTATGTGACACTAATTGGCCCAAAAATGAGCTTTCTGGTTATACCCTTGGCATAAGGGTATCTATATGTAGGATACCCTATATCAGAAATAGCCCGCTCTGACTTGAATGAGCACCAGCTGATAGTCTTGCCCTATGTGCTGACAGAACCGCTTCCAGTTCTGGAGGAAACCAAGATATTTGATATTGAGAGTGCCACACACCAGGCAGAGCCTTGCAGGATAATTTCTTATTTTAATTCAGCTTGTTTGGATTCTGATGAGAATCCAACTTTTATTTAATTTTCTGCAATCAAGCTGGAAGCTCTCCTGGCTTCGCCTGTATTCAAAAACGTTAATTTCTCGGGGTAGTTGCAAGCAGCTTCCAGAGCCCCCTTTCCTAAGGCAGAGCTGTTGAGTGCATGAGCCTTGGAGCCAGGAGCACTCATGTTTTAGCAGCTCTGGCAGCGGGATGGTAACCCTCAGGCTTGTCTGCTCTGGGGCTGGGGATGCGGCTGCGGAGCAGATGCACATGTGATCTGCTTTGAGGCCCAAGGGCTTCCAGGCTCTGAGGACCACTGGCCTCAGACAAACTCTCCAAGGACCCAAGTGCAGCCCAAAGTCTTGGATTTGGTAAAAGTTCAGTAAAAACAAAGTATTTAAAAGCAGTGGTTTTTTCAAGGAAACTTTGTTTCCTTGTAAGGTTTCCAACCTGCACCACCGAAAATCCTATTTATGCCCTGATTTGTTATAAATTCTTGGAACACACATCAAAAGTCTTCATGGATGGAGCTACCATTTACTTTGAGGAGAATCTGTGTTTTGTAACTGATTATATAACTAAATGTAATTACTTCTTCCAAAGTATACACAACAAAATCTCGGCATTTTTTGCCTATCGGTAGATCTTGGTTATTAGAGTTTATATACGAATTTTCATCCATGCCAAGTGTGATGTGACCAGGCCAGATGTTTTCAGACCTACCCCTATTTGAAGAATATATAATAGCAAAATTGCAGGTCTGTGTTCTGCATAGTGAAAATCAAGCAACAGGAGCATGGGAAAAATTTTTTTTTTTCCTCTCTGATGTTTCTCTGCATGAATCCAAGTGTATATGGATTTTTTTATGCCCCTTCAGCTGGGGGAAACTATAAGAAACAGTAGCATTAATTTTGAGACTGGAAAACATTTCTTCTGCCTTCCCACCCCACCCCACCACTCCACCCCCTATGATGTGGAAAGGTTAGATGTACGATACAGAATCTTTGTGGTTCTGCTTTGAAACATGAGTTAGTAACAATAACTCCATCTTTGTCAACAGATCTACACTCTGACCTTTTAGAGTCATGCTTGGATTGCTCTGATCATAAATATGTATTTCTCTTTAACAGGCTTGTCTCTTCAGGAAGAGGCAAGAGGTGTGGGCTACGAAAATATGACCCTTTTAGTGATTCTGCATCACCTGGGGAAGGAACAGTGCTCCAGATGCAGGACCATGTCATTCTCCCAAGTGCCTGCTTGGGGCCACACAACCTGGACTGTCCAGTGCTCTTCCTCCTGTGTGCCAAGTGCTTGGGGGAAACGCCAGGTTTAGGTTGTTACCTGTGGCACAGGAGAGGCAGCTCACCCTGATGTGATAAGGATTGGGCTCTCAGGACCACAGACAAGTGAGTTGGCTTATTTTTTTAAGGAATAATTTATGATTCAGCTTCCTAACCTGGTCTGAGCCTGTACTGTTGAAGGCCAGTTTTGGAAATGTAGGAGCTGGCTGGCTGCATATTATTTCATTGGCCTCAGAGAAACATCTGACTAGGTGTTTGGTGAGAGCTTAGCTTTAGAATACCTAGCAGTGAAACATTTAGCTTCTTTAAATGACAACCTTTGAATTAGTCTTTCCAAACTTAGCCCAAAATTTGTTTGAAGGTAACTGGTATGTCACGCAAAGCGAGTATGCTGGAATGCAGTAATGCAAGCTGAAGTTGGGGAGGCATGCTCATATTTGGAAGGCTGCAAAAACCAGAGAGCGAGCAGATGCACTTAGAGAGAAGTCATTATAAACCCGGTGAACAAGGAGTGAACAGCACCATGTTGCTCATACAGTCACTCAGGGCTTTCGTTGATATTCATTATTCACTCCTGTGACTCAGAAGGCAGAAAGATGCAGTCTCCGATAGAGGCAATGCCCCAAAGTGCGTGTGAACTTCTGGTCACTTCCAGGTTATTTATCAACTTACCCCTTGTCCTCCTGTTCTTGAACGCACCACACTTCTAGATTTTCACTCTCCTATCCTATGTACAAGTGAAAAACAAAGTATGTCTAACATAAACGTATATTTCATCTAAAGCATAGCAACATAAAGGCTGAAGAGCAAAGATGTACTTTTTCAGCAAATGCAGATGTTAAAGACAAAGCCCAAACCCTAATCCAGGCCCCATGCTTCAGCAGAGGTGTTCAGACCACCCAAATTTAGCCACCCAACTTGGCTGGTTAAGCTAGCCAGCTAGGCTCTCCAGGTTCCCTCTGGAGTCAATGGAAAAACAGAGGGGGAGAGAGAGAGACTCACTTCCAGGAGCAATTCAGCAAGCCTGTGTCAGGTTCCTGTTCTGAATTGCCTCTAGGAGAGCTTCTCTATTAAGGGAGTTTAAAGAGGCAAGCCAGGTAACTTAACCCGCTAGGCTGGGTGTCTAAATTCAGTGCTCTGAAAATACCTCTTGTTGTGCTGTAGAAAACAGTATCACGTACTTTTACATCTGTACGTGGTATCCTGTGAAGCCGCGAAAAAGTTCATTTTCCTGCTTTCCTCTAGTTTGTGTGCGTGCTCTCCATCTTTCCAGAACTCTTTGTCCCTTTTCCCTCGCACCCCAAGAGACCCACAAGTCATCTGCTTAGGAGCCTGGAGGTATCGTTCACACACAGCATATGTGCCATCTAGTAGCAGGGGACATTGGCCTTTATTCTGTTCCTTTTCTCTATGTCTTTCTACAGAACAGTATGGTGGTATCCCCTAATAAAAACATTTATAGCTGTAATTGTCTGGCATCACAGGGCCGTTTGGAAATCTCCCGATCAGACAGGAATCTGCTGGAAGATGGTGAGTTCGTAGAACTGAAATGCTGTGTTGAAATAGGTCAGTTTTGTTGGTGTTTTTAAAGGAAGCCAAGCAAAGCGACTAGCTGCCTGGCTTGTTGGCAGGTCAGCCAGCAGGCGGGCAGGTCCTGAAAGACTGTCTGTTTTGCCAGAACCACCACGATGCCAGCTTGTCACTGTGACACTGAACATAGAGATAGCAACTCCTCGGTATATATCACAAAGTGAAAAATCTTTTTCTGGTCAGTTCTGAGCTACCTAAAGTTGCGGGTTTTCTCCTCTTCCCTCTGCTCCCCCTTCCCTATTACTAGGGAAAACCAGTTCATCTGAGGATCCGTTGTTATGGTTTGTTTTGTTGTCCCTCCTCCTTGTTCTAGTGCCTCAATTATTTCCGATCTGCGTGTTTATTGTCTGGAAGGGAACTCACTTTCCTGCTCTTTCACCCGATACTTCCTTCCAGAAAGTCTATCTTTCTGGCACTTGGAGAATGTGATTTCAGCTCCAGCCTTGCCAACTGATGAGCTGCAGGCAGCTGCTGCTAACTCCACAGCTCTCAGCTTTGCAGTACGTACTCAGACACGGCAGGGAAGGAAGGAACCAAGCGTAGACCTTGGATATCTTTTCATACTTCAAGAATAATTTTTAAGGGACTTTATATAAGGCTCAATCAGGTAAGGGAACAGAGGTGACAGGGACGGGGTGGTGGAGCAACCGAAGTAGTTGGCTCTGGAGCCAGAGAACCAAGTCTCTGCAGGAACATCGCACTGGAAAGGGGTACCTGGTCGTCTGGGCTGGGGAATTAGAGTCAGCCCAGGGTGATAGTAACACCCCTGTCCTCTCTGCTGCTGGCTGTGGAGTTGGTGTGCCTTGGCCACAGTAGCACAATGGAGCTGTAGGGCTCAAACAGGGTTTTGTCCTGGGCCAGTGTGACTCTGTTGACAACCAAGGCAAGCCATTATGTATTGAGTTACAGCTTTCCATGTAGCCTGAGAGAGGGAAAGCTGGCCAGGATGCCTGTATTTGTCTTGAAATCTCCACAAAATGCGTCACTTGGTCATTAAGAACTCTCCAGAGATGCGAGCAGGAGATGTGGTGCCACGTTGAGGCCAAAATACACAAAAGCCCATATTAGATACCATTTCACTGGAACGTAATCAGTGTTCCTTATCTGAAGGAAGGCAAACTATTTGCCTACCCTTCTGCCAGGGAGCCCATCTCTCTGGCTGTTGTAAAGTACGAGAACCACCTTTATTAGGAGGATCCCAAATGTGTTTTGAGGGGCCAAATGGCAAACACCCTGCCCCTGTTCCATCTCTCGTCCTGGCCTTGCTCATCTCATAATGAAACGATGTAAATGTGTGCAAGAAAAGTGTTGACAGCTGTGTATCTGTTATGCCTAGCTTGACATGCAACTTTATTATCTGCAAGCCATTATTTTTTGATTGTTTTCTCTCTGCCAGGAATTCAAGGCAAGAAAATCCATTTTAATCTGAGTAAAACGACAGGCTACCCCAATTTAGTGGAGATCTCATCAGTTCACCCAGGCGGGCAGTGTTAGAAAATTATACAGGGACAGGTGCCCATAATAAATCAGCTTAGGCTTCTGTGCCTTCGATGCATTTGTAATGATGATGGCGATATTATATACGTGCAGAGTACCTTTCATCCAAAAGGCTCCCACACTTTGCAAACTACATACGACACATAATGTTATATCTGTGCAATGTTGAAATACTTGCATTTTTTTATAGCAGCTTTGATCTAGAAGCCTCAAAAACACCAATGGATTCTTGTTTAAACAGGAGACCTTCCAGAAAAAAAATCCTCTTTGACATGAGATAAATTAATTGTAATCACATGCTTTCAGAGTTGTGAACCAAGTGTATTTCAGCCTCCACCCCAGAAAGCACTTAAGTACACACTAAACTTGGCAAACGTGCACCACCCAGTTGACTGCAATGCATTAGCTGATGATAAGCGTGTGCTTAAAGGCTTCCCGGACTAAGACTAGGAAGCTGTTTCTTGAAGATTCAAACCATCAGCAAAGAGGGAGGAGAGGCAGGGAGTCTGTTCATTGGTTCTCAAATTTAAACCTATTGGCTGCTGCTGTAATTAAAGAAAAATGCTACAAATCTTGGCAGGCAAACCCGAGTTTGCTGTGCTGGCTGGAAATACTTACACTTTCATCCTGAAAAGAAATATTCTGAATGCATTAAGGCTTTTGTGTGTCACCCTGCTTAAGTGATGTGAAATGGAGAGCGTGCACAGAGCCAGGGCTGGCATCAGGTAGCTTGGTTTGAAATCTTGTGCCATTTCCCTTCCGTTTCTCCATCCTCTGTGTTTTGGCACAATCTGATGCATTCCAAAATCAGACTGATGTTGAGCCCTGAAGGTAAATCATCTCAGGTAGGAATGAGTTAGCAGAAGTGAATTTTAGTGGCCCCACCATCCTCCACAGCTTTGCATCCATTACAAACGGGAATGCGGTCAGGTCTCCTGAAGGAGCTGCATCGTCCCACCACAACAGAGAGCCTGTCAGCAAGGTGACAGGCTCTTTGGGAAGGGGCACTGCTGTGTCCTCACAGCACGGGGCAGGAGTGCCTCTGTGGAGTGAAAATACAGCCTAATTTACCACATACGTGGTAAGAAAGGAGAAGTCTTCTTAGCCTGTGTCTGCACCCCACACCCACAGTGTGATTGCAGCTTGCGCAGCCACGCAGGAGCCATTTGAGGTCGGTTAGGCAATGGTAATGGTGAAAGGTTGGCGGTGAAGGCACCTGTCCACTCCCGCTGCCTGCACCAGTGCTCTTGCTGCTTCCACTGATGAGAAAAACCAGTTAGCGCTGGCACACAGCACCGCAAGCCGTGCAGGTTAACCTGTGTATGGTGGTGGAGCCACTGAGGAGATGCCAATAAAGTGAATTTAGCCACTGTTCATTTGAGCAGCTACACGTTTGCTTGCTTCTTGTAAACAGGAACCAGAGGATTTCATTCCCATTTTTGAAGGACAAAGCAACCCCCAGATCTTTTCACCTCTGGGAGCAGGAGAGAGGAATACGTCACTGAACTGAAACTGCAAGAAATTTTCAGTAAGCAATACGCAATCCCAGCCCGGGGCTTGGCTGGAGCCTCGGCCTGACGCCTCCGCTCCCACCGAAGCGGTCGTGATCCTGGAGGACGCTCCTTGGCAAGGCGCTCGCACTGTGCGACACCCGTCGTGCGCTGGAAGACCGATTCAGCCAACTTAGCACAGCTACTTCTAATGAGAAACTCCCCTCTTTGCAGCATTCCCATGTGAAACCTAGCGTGTGGCCAGACTCTCCCCTCGCTGGTTAGTCTTCAGGTATGCCATCCTTTAAAAAATTTTGGCCCTGTGGTTTAACATTTCTGAGCATAGGAATGGATGTAACTTCACAGCTGCACATTTTTAATAGGTTTGGATTTACAGCAAGTAAATTATTTGGAGAGAAATACAAAAGTAATTGGAGTTTGGCTGAGGATAGACGCGGTCTAAAGCGACTTGGATTTTCCTGTAGCACAAAGCTACCCAGCGTAAACAGATCTAAAAAAAGCCCACAAGGATCATGGACATTTTCTCTCTGAAGGATTCTTCAGTACCAAACTTGTAATTAAACAACAAAGGTGCGCTGATCAGCTTTTCACCCACTTGACACACACTGATAAGTCAGACTCACCCAAACACTAATACACACAGATGTAGAAGGCTAAATTTGGAATAGCCTGAGTAGAGTTTTTTAGAGTGCTTCACCAGTGCATGTCAAATAAACACTGTTGCCAGGATGTGAGTCAAGCATCATTTTTAGCAGGCAAGCTGGACTGATCAAATGTCTGAAAAAATCAAACTTGCACAGAATTATTTTATGAGGCCGCATAAGATTAAAACATTAAAGCAAGTAATTGGCAAACAGTTAAAATCACAAGCAGCGTTTCCTTGGTTCTCAGTGAGTTTGCAACTTTTGTGGCCAAACACATGGTAACATTAAAGGCATTGGTTTTACAGAAACGTTTGTAGAAAAAGAAAAAAGGAGTGGAAAATGAAAAAAAGAATCACAGAGCCTGGACTTGAACCTAGAACATAATGTAGCATCCTTCACTTAACCGTACAAAGTGTTAAATGATGTGTGAGAGCCCCTTAGGCCTCGTTCGCAAAAGGCAAGCACTCTCAGAAGCACGAGGCATCCAAATACCATTGAAAAATGGAGCCTGTGACAGGTCTGGATATGCTCCACCTTGCAGGTAACATTGCCAAGGAGGATGGACATGTGCCTTTACGCTGGGAACTGACCTTTCTTCCCCCCTTTTGGGTAAAGCCCGCTTCACTTTTTTCAGAAACAAGAAATGGGGTAAAATAAGTAAAAAACCCTGTAATTCTCACTAAAGATGTGTAAGATTAACCCTCACATGCTAATAAATGTACATACAGAAGCAGTTATGATAGTCTGGGACCTGAGCTTTGCAGGCTTCATCTAGGCAATGAAAAAGCTAACTCTGAAGTTACTGACTAGTGGCAAAAATGCATGTGTAAAAATGCATATACGCCGATGTATAGAAGTGTTCACTGATTGGTCACAGATCTACTACTGAATTTGATTTAGTATTAATCTAAATCTAACTAGATGGCTTTGAAGAAAAAAATAATTAAAACCTAAAGGATTTATCTTTTTGGTGAATCCATTTCTCCAGGATATAGTTTAAATTTGTTGTTCTAACTACTTACATATTCCCATTGCTGAGCCAAGACAAACTCACAGAATTAAATCAGTGTATTTTTAATGTTCTGTTCAAAAGAATGAGGACTGTAGAAAGTTGGCTTTTCTTGGGACTGGTACCAGCACAAAACATTATGGCATCATTCTGATTTAATGAGTATCTTTGTATTAAATTGTGAGCATCACATCTTCACTGCCAGCAAAATATCCCAAAACATCTGAAAACTTGTTCTGGAGAGAATTCTTCAGAAATTGATGGCTTGTACAGATATTTCATCACTATTTTTCCTCTTCTCTTTCAAAAGCATTTACAGTTCTCTGGAAGAAGTATGTAGCGAGATTGGGGGAAAAAAAGTGAATCCTTTCTATGATGGATGGGAGCCCTGTCTTCAGCTCAGGGAATTTTAATCCAACTTGTTATATTATCTACAATTAGATCAACATCTGCAAGTTTCAGAATGGTTCTGGAGATGGAGGATTACCTGAGAAGTCAGATGAGGCTTCAAAAGGTGTCATCCACATTGCAAAGGCATGGGGTAACCCTGCCCATGCAGGACGTCCTTCCTCATTTTCTGCACGGAAAGCAGCACTTGGCAATAGGGCTGCACAGCTTACAGACCGCTAAGTGCCTCCTCTAGTATTTGCAGCAGCATGATCTCCTGCTGAACTGTTATGCCATCTGGAGAACTCGTGGTATGTATGTGGTATCCCTTCCCTGAGAGTTATCTTGCTTTGCTCTCAGGACACGGGAAGATTTTGTAGTAATTTATGGGCTTTATCTTTAACATTAAACACGGATGGTATCTTTTACGTTATTTAAATCTTTTATTTATGACTTTGCAGCATGTGCAAAATATGTATTCTCTTGTCTCCTGCTTTCTGGGGCAATACAGAATATTTCCCCAAAAGCTATGCAGCCCTGAACCACCTGCCAGATTCCCATGTATTATAGTCTTTTCGGCCAGCTGCTGTGGTAGCTGTTCATGCCAAGGGCAAGAATTCCCCTGCTCCAGTTTTAGCTTTCGTGCAGTCCGGAGCCTGCTTTCAACGGGTGCCGAACAGCGAGCGTAAGGCCTGAGTCAGCGACAGTTAAAATAAAAGGTCAAACTTCTCAGAGCCCATAACCAGTTGGTGGAGCCCAGGTATCATGCCCTGTGCCGGGTGTCAAGGCGATGCATCCCCTTCCTCTCCTCTCTAGTGCTCTATCCCAGTTCTTTACTGGGGGTCTTCTAGGCAGAATAGCAAATACATAGGCATAGTGATCCCAGAGGAAGTTTTTGGCAGCAAATACTGATGTGGCTGATTGCTGGGAGCTGGTGTTGTACCTCTGGCTGGGCCACTCTTAACCCCAGCTCTGCCACGGACATGCCGCTGAACCGGGTAAGTTGGAAGTTTTTCCTGTTCTGAGAGCTAATGCTGGCCTTGTCACGCTTTCTTTTCTTTTCTCTTTCCTCCTTTTCTTTTCTTTTCTTTTCCTTTTCTTTTCTTTCTCTTTTCTCTTTTCTCTTTTCTTTATTTTTTTTACTTTACAGTTGTATGTCAGATAGGCTTTTATTAATGTTCTTTTCTGATGCCTAGCATTTCTAAATAGTTTGCAGTTTTCTGGTGGACACATCACTTCCTTGTCAGAGTATTCAGAGATATTTGGGAGTGTTCAGAAAACAGTAGCCTACTTCCAAGTGACCATTTGTTTTGGGTGCCCAGTTCAAAACATATGCTGGGTATGGGGTTTTGATTCTTCGGAAATTCCTGACATTCCCCTCTGGAAGTCAGATGTCTCAGATGGGACATCCAAGATCATTGGCTGCTTTTCTGAAAGTCAGGCCACAGTGCTCCAGGAATATAGTTAATCAATCACACTCATGTCCACAACACAGGAGAAATACCATCACTGCCTGAAGAGCTTGTTTCTGCAGACTGCTGATACAAAGGAAGATCATAATTACTGACTCTGTAGGCACTGTCAGAAAACATCGTAAACATGCACACAGAGAAACTTCCTTCTCAAAACTGGTTTGGATCTGAGCAAAGTCATCTTTTGTGCTGAGCTAACGCAGCTCAGTGATTATTTCTGTTTGGGTTCTGATCTCAGAAAAGGTACCACAGTCCAGAAAAGGAGAAATCCAAGTGGAAGAGGGAGATGAACAACTCTGTGACGAAAAAAACACTCTGATGAAAAATATGCTGTTGAAATTGCTGGGAAGAACCAGATCCCTGCTCAGGAGGTGAAAAGCTTTATCTCTTACTGCAGGAGAGCCGGAAGAAAAGGTTGTGCTCAGTCATTGAAAAAGTCCAAGTGGAGAAGAGGATATCTGGGAACAAGAGACTTACTGCCACTTGTAGCTGGTAGCTGGAGAGGCTCTGGTGTTGTAGAGCTGGGCTCCCACCAAACAGCTGGGAGCTGTGGAGAAGAAATGTTAGAGAGGTAAAGCATTCTGGCAGAGTTTTAAATACAATTTCTTTACCATCTCTGAATTTTGCAGGGTGTGGAAGGTCTGAATGAAGCCTGTGTGGAATGTCTATACATGACGTTGTGAGGAAAAAATGGCACACCTTATACTTACTGAAAAAAACATTTTTGACTGCAGAATTAGAAGATTCATGGTAATAATGCTTCAGTCTTTGATACCATATGTTGAGATATTCATGGGTAGCTCCTGAAGAATTATAGATTTGATAAAGAATTACAATTGCATTCCCTCGGATAGCCTTAACTTTTGAGCAGAGGCCTATGCCACTCTTCAGTTGACCTGAAAGCAGATAGAAAGATGCCATCCACAGCTTCACTTGCTTTCTAGGATCTGTACAACAAGCACCTGAGTGGTCAATGCCCACTGGGGCTGCTCAGCAGCACCTGGCCAGCCTTATCTGCTCCTGACAGACGATGGGAGTTGTGGGGCAGAGTTGATCCAAGGGCATGTCCAGCTGTTCATTTATCTTGATTTTTTTCAAAGCCTGAATGGCCAAGTTTCACATAACGCAGTGCTGCGCAACTGCTGCCTAATGAGGGTCTTCTCAGGTAGCATAGATTGGGCTTTTTGCATGACAGAAAATTTTTAAATTAATTTTGACTGTGGTGAGCAACAGATTACAGCAGTGTGTGTAGTCACGGCAAGACTACACAAAAGGAGAGGATGCCTCAAGTAAACAGTTAACGGCCTGTCGCTTTTTGAAGTGGTTGTTGAAATGGGCAACTTCCTGCTGCTTGCTGTTTTGAATTGTTCTGGTGGCTGATTGACTCAGAGGCTGACCTCGGCTGCTCTGCTGCTGGGCAGGGGAAATTGGGGCATGTGGCTGTGAGAGCAGGACAGGACCCCTGCCTCATTCTCCCATTGTTTTTCAGGCCTTTCCATCTCAGTGCATCTCCCTCAACGTTCTCCGGATTGAGCTTATTGCCACATCTACAGTAGCTGTGGAGACATCCTTTCTCAGGATGGAGCGCAGGGCTAAGGAAGGTTGAGCATTTGGACTGCAAACACAAATAGTGTCTTTTTCTTCCTGGTGGGTATGTTAATCCAAACAACCTATTAAAGAGCTGAGCCAGTTCTCACATACTTAATTGTGCGTCTTATTTAGGTTTTGGTTTGGGGTTTTTTTGCTCTGCAAGTCTGAACAACTAGTCCTGCTCATTCTCACCTTTTTCCTGTTCGTGCTGGTCCTGGCTTTTTCCTGTTCGTGCTGGTCCTGGCTTTTTCCTGTGAAGCACCTCTTCCTTGTGAAGTAAGTGGTGCTTTAAAGGGAATTCTTCAACAGAAGTGCAAGGGCAAAAATGGTGTGATCATTTGTCTTCATGTGCAAAAAGAACTTCCAATGGCAATTCTGAAGAAGTTCTTCATTTCTGACCACTTCTTCCATCTGGTATTTCCTTCTGTCCTTCCCTTCATACCTTCACCAACTGAGCTATGATTTATTAAATAAATGCCAAAGCATTGTAGTCTTCTTGTACAGCCAAAAAAGCAGTGCATGTCCTAATGATTATCTGCCTCAAGTGTGATACTTCAGAATATTATTCATACTACGCAGGAGCAGACAACTCTCTCAGAACACCTTTGGAAGTGGGTAAATTTTTCCATCAATTTCCACAGGCTTTGGATCAAACCCAAAAGATGTGTCTCTGCTGCAGTCATGGCTAACAGTCATAACAAACTCATGGCAAACTGGGCTGGCTTCTTTGGGGAAATGTGTTTAGTCACAGGGTATCTGAAAAGTAACACACCTATTTTCATCTTGCCAACCTCCAAACACAAAGCATGGAGTGGTGCACAAATATGCATAACTGCATTTTAACAACATAAAGCAAATTTTGGATTCTGCAGTACCCTTGCTCACCTTGAGTAGGATTTCACTCTGTCGACAGTCTTGCTAGTTTTGATAGAGCTTTTGGGGTGAGAAGCTAAAGGCTGAAATACTGTTTCTTCATCTGTCTTTTTGAATGTGTATGGCAGAACCCAAACCTCATGGAAGAAATCGTTAGCACAGAATGATTTAAATTGGAACAGACCTCTGGAGGTCATCTAGTCCAAAAAAAATGACTGGGTAGCATTTTGTTGTTCAGTTTTAACTTTGACTTCATATTTTCCCAATTCCTGGAAAAACTCAGGTATCCCATTATTGGGATATACCATGGAAACTATTAACTGAAGGCATCTACAAACAGATTAATCAGAGCTTATTCCCACCTGTGTTTGATGATAATTCACAGAGCCCACTCATGAGGCACCTTAGGTTGGGAACACAAAAAACCCCCCAGTTTCTGTCCTGATGAACTGCATCAAAATATACCTAAGTGGACTGACTGTAATTCCTGTCCACCAGAAAGTAAGTTGAGAGCTGGGGTCCTCTAAGAAATTCCGGGTAAAATGATAATATTGTAATTGCAAAAATCAGTAGTGGTTCTGTTATTGTGTCCCACGTGGTGACAACACAGAAAGCCCATCTCATTTGGAAACAAACAGACTTTTTAGTTAGTATTCTCTAAGTTTTAGTAAGGACAAGCGAAGCCTTTTGTTGTGCTACTTAGCATGTATAATTAGAAGGCTGTTCTTGGTTACATTAGCGCAACCCAGGGCTGTCAGTGGAGTTATACTGGTATACCTGAGAGATGTTTGACCTCTGTTTCTTCTCAGACATACTTAAAACCACTAAACTCTTCAAATGACAAGTGTAGCCCCACATCTCAGATTTCTATTTGAGTGCTAACTTTTGCTTGCCCACTGCCAGGATTTACTCCTCTGCAGCCCAAACATTCCTGGGCAGGAAGCTTCATGTCTGCCCAGCCTGTGGTTTTTCTGATTTGTATATGAAGTACTAGAGGAACTAACTGCTTGATGGATGAGAGGTGTCAAAGTTAGACCATATGGCCTGCTTGGTCTCTGCCTGTGTCTGCAAATGCAAGCAAAAATATGCTGGAATTTTTCTCCCTTTGGAGTTCTTTCAGGGATCCCATTACAGAGTGTGCTTTTGCAGAGCCTATAATAACGGAGAGGCAGTTAAAATAAATCCTTGGGGTTTAAAGTTGGCAGCTAGAGCACGCCTATACAAAGGGTCGTACGTGAACTAGGCTTTCTTCTCAGGCTCTGTAACATGACATCAGCTGAGGACACAGCTCTTGTAGCCTTCCTCCCACCCCAGACTTCTTCTGACACCCCAGTCTGACACTCCAGTTTTAGTTCAATCAACAACGATGTCTTTCATGCCTTAGGTCAGATTTTTTTATCATAGTTAGATCTGTCTGTCTCATGTGGATAGTGCAAAACAGCCAAAGAGTATGTAAAGAAGCATATAACTAACTGTCCAACTTCCAATGCTGATTAACTAATTTGTATCTTTTTAAGACAGAAGGAGCCTTCCTGAAATACAGCAATGAGCAGCCCTGCCCCTAGACCTTAGGAGAGCTGTGGTGGTAGCAAGCATGGAGGCACATCCTCAAAGATGAGAGGACAGGCTTTCTGGTAGCACACACCTTCTGCAAGAGACTGAAATCTGTGGATTTAGAAAATGAATGTAAGCAAACCCTGATGTGTTTGTTAATATAGTTTTAAGGCTTGGAAGCAATAGAGTAATTTATGTATCAGAAACTGCCAAACTCTGGCTCACAATGATCTGACAGTTCCCATGTGATAGTGGCACTTTTTTCTCTGTTCTGATAGTTTTACTACAGTGAAAGAAGGGAAAATATGTATGTATATATTATTTACTTAAAATGTTAATTTAGCAGAGACTTAAATGTTTTGATTCTTACGACGAGAACATGTAGTCTTCAAAGGCTGAGGAGATGTTCAGTGCTGATACGAGGAAGGGCCCAAGGACTGAGGTATGAGATGCCTGTTGTGAGACTGAACTGAGGAGTGCTCTGCCTACTCCAGAGGAAGACAGCATATAAAGTATCTGCAAGAACACAGGGAAAATTCATCCAAGGCTGTGCCAAGCCTCTTCTGCTGTCCCCTGAGGTTGCCTTTTCTCAGACCAGAGGCGAGGGGCACTGCCAGAAGCAGCAGCTGGAGCTGTAGGGCACACCAATGGGTTGGTGTATGCTGCCAGCGGGCAGGGAGAACTGGGGGGTCTGCTCCACTTCATGCTGCGAGAGGGAAGTGTTGGTAGGGGAGCTGCGCCTTATCACAGGTGTTTGAATGTCATCTTTGCTGTGTTCCCCTGTCTTGTGCTCACGTAGGTGTGCCGCACCTATGACAGCGTCTTCCCAGTGAAGTGCTCATGCACAGGAGGCATCTCTGGACATCTTCATGAGTTAACATAGAAAAACAGATTCTTTTATGCAGCAGAAATTCAGTAAGAATATATTTGCACTGGCTATCACCTTCATTAGCCTTACCCGCCTACAACCTGCAAGCCATCTTCATAGAGGATTGAATTCCAAGAGAGAAAGGGATATGAAAGAGAATTGCATGTGTGTATATTAATAAGAACTGGTCAAAGTATAGAATAGTTTAGGAGAGACTAACTAATGTTTAACTAGCATTTCATGCAAAATAATCCATGTTTCATGGACTTTCCCGCACACCCTCAGCAGTGGCTATGAACTGGCCATTAAAAACATACCACCTTAGTATAATGAACACTGTCCCACAGGATTTTGCTTATGTGGGAGCAGGCATCATGCTGGGACAGAAGGATTAATTGAGCTCTTTAGAATTCCCTTTGATCTGCACCAGAAATACCCAATATAATACCTCTGACCTGATTACATTTTAAACCTCAGTTCCTCAAGCATTTGCACTCTGCACTGTCCTCCCAAAAGGCAAATGCAAGCTCAGTACGTTGGGGGTTTTTCTTGTATCAGCTCCTTTATTTTAACACCACTTAACTATTACCTGGCCAATTTGGTGCTGCTTAGTGTACCAAAAAGATGGTGTTTTCACTTGGAGAGAATGTCGTTTGTGATAACTCTTATCCATCACTTTGGCACTTACCCAAAAGATACAATTAAATCTCTATTAAAGCATTGGGACTCTGGAACACAGATCTTTCACTGATCATTTCATCAAAAGGCTCAAATAACTAATGGCTTGTAAAGAGGATGAGCCAAAGCTTAATGTGGCTATATATGCATGTATATAAAATTGAAGTGTATGGGATTGTCATGCTTTCACGGGAAGAATTTTATGGCTCTTCTTTTGCAAAGGGTTAAACATATAGTTAAGTTCATGTGTGTTTACATGCTCTTAGCTGTTCCACTAAAGGAAAAAGGCAAAAAAAAAGGCTCAATGGAATATTTTCAGTCAGGTCTAATAATTTAAAAAAAGAAGAAAAAAAAAAACCTCTGGATTTTCAGCTCTTCAAGGTTTCCAAGCAGATGTATTCAAATCAGTTACCTTCTGCAACAGGGAAACTATGCACAGATTTGGGTAAAATAATTCAAAAAAATGTATATATGAGGAGAAAAGACCTCAACAAGTAAAAAAAAAGGTATCTTCATTTAAACTTTAAAGAAATTAAGGAATTGTCCATAAAACATCATTCTTTACCTGTGTTCAAATTTATGTATTTAGGAGCACATCTTCAGTGTTTCTTGCATAAATAATAGAAAGATCTAAAATGTGTTACTCTCCATCCCACTGGGTAGAGATTCCTTTGGTACTCTTTGCTACTTTATAAATGTACTTTACTAGTTAGAGTCCAAAGGCAACAAGTGGTCCCAATGATTCTTACTTTTCTATATAAATGAGAAGAGAGATTTCTTCTGTACTTACATGTATGTACTCATGTAACGGATGAGTCCCCTTTCAAAGTGCTTGCTTACATAGGACATGCTCTCTGTGCGTAAACACATATACAGGCAGCAGTGCACAAAAGGTGGAAGCAAACACATGTAGAGGGTGGTTTTGAGACACCAACTGTTAGAGCTACAGCCTTTTGGGAACCTGGCAACCCTACACAACAACTGACTGATCTGGTTTTGTGATGGAACTTCTGTCCCGGTGCTTGAATGTGAGATTGGTGTTTGCTTTGCATAGGCAGCTTGATTATGATCACAAAAACAATGCAACATATTTACGTGTGTGAGTATGTGCATAATAATGCAATTCAGAACACATACGCTGCAATCTTTCTGTAAAGCTCTTGCCACATAACTGGGAGTTGATATACCTGTCACAGGAATGCACTAGGCATCACAACATATAGTTTCTAAGAGCTGCGCTCAGTGACAAATAAATTAAGAAAGAACTAGTCCTGGTCCCATTGTGGTCATCATTAAAGAAATGGTTCTCCCTACTCAGAACAGGAAAATTGCCAGTATCTCCTGTGACTTGTTGCTATTCAAAGGTCTTGTACTCCATGTGGGGCATCAGGAAAGTAGAAAAGGCGGCAAACTTTGGAAACAATTCCTTTAAATTATTTTTAGAAAACATGGGGCTGAACTGCCAACTTTGATGTCTCTTTATAAGGGAGGAATCTCTGAAGTTGCAGGAAATGCATCTGCCCTCTGAGAGGAAAGGGAATCAGAACTGATGGAGACTTGTACCACCTCCATGCAACTTTGCATGTCCTCTTTCCAAAGGGCCTTGTAACTCTGCCTGTTTAAGGGCAAGCCTGCAGATGCAGATGTAAAGAGACATCCACACTCCTGGTCAGCAGAGCATAAGCCATTCAATGCCCTCCTGACTGCAAGCTGTCATTTTTTTGTCTTCAGAATGAATGAACTAATGTGAGGACTGCATTGTGTTGTACCAGAGCATGTAGTCCATCTGAGGGCATTTGTTTCATGCCCTGATAAATGGCATGAGGACATGTCAAAATGTTTAAGGGTACAAGACCAGCTGGGATAGTTTGGGAGTGCAATGCAGGGTGAAAGGAACCAAAATTAGTACAGCCTCATTCATATTGGCTTGTGGGAGAGACCCCTACCCCAAACCTTGTGGACTATTGATTGCCATAGACCAAAACAGGGCAAGGACATGACTTAACAAGCCATGACTACAGGTCTACTGGTCAGGTTTGCTCCTGGACCTTCTTATACTTGTTTCTTAGGAAACATATCTATAGCATGCTCATCAGACCTTGTCCAAGCCACTGTCTCTTAGACATGACACAAGCCAGGGTAATACATCACTGTCCGCACCTCAGTGCTGGTGTATTAAAACAGACAAATCTATCTGAATAGAGTTTCATGGCTCAGAGTTACATGTGCAAAAGTCATGGAAATGAAAGTTATTCCCACAATTGTTTAACATGGTTCAGTGACTTTCTCACACAAAGGGTATCTTTTCCTCTCTTTCAGCTAGTGCTATATGAACTGTATGTGCACACATATATATAAGTGATGATATGCAATTCTGTAGACTTTATAGTGAAGATTATTAAAGTGTGGAGATTAAAAGAGTGGAGATACACCTTCCATCAGCCAAATGCAAAGGCATTCAAGACACAGCATTGTCTGTTCTTTGTCCCTCCATGAGGATGCACTATGCTTGAGTGTGTGGTCTCCTTGTTCAGGTTACTCTTGTGTCTGGTGTTCTCAGTCCTGTGCCTTGGTTCAATTCCCAAATCAAGCTTGGAACTAATTCCTGGGCATACTCATACCTCTCTACACTGAGTACGTGCACTGGCTACGTCTTTTAGGACATCTCCGAGACAAGTTAAAGACTTATTTTGAAAGCTTTCCCTTCACACATGGAAGATTATCCGCCTTTAAAGCATTTCATGGTGGGCCATCCTAGGGGTAACAGTTCTCTCTTACATTCTTCAGGTCTCACCATAAGTCAGGCAAACTTTAAAATGACTTTAAGACTACTTAAACCTTTCTTTTTTGAGAGTCTTGAGTTATTCAGCTTTGCTGAATTTCAGACTCATTAAGACCTGTCAAACCCAAACCCTTCCTCTGCAAGTCTTTCAGATGTTTTGTTGTTACAGGATTTCTGGTTCATAGAATCATAACATAGTTTGGGTTGGAAGGGACCTTTAAAGGTCATCTAGTCCTACCCCTGGGGGGGGGGGGGGGAGGGGGGGACTAC
>NW_010973244.1:3299201-3329485 GCF_000737465.1 Haliaeetus leucocephalus | reverse complement strand
CCCGCTGGGGGGGGGGGGGGGGGGAACAGGGACATCTTCAACTAGATCAGGTTGCTCAGAGCCCCATTTAACCTGACTTTGAATATTTCCAGGGATGGGGCATCTACCACCTCTCTGGGCAACCTGTTCTGCTGTTTCACCACCCTCATAGTAAAAAATTTCTTCCTTATATCTAGTCTGAATCTACCCTCTTTTAGTTTAAAACCATTACCCTTTGTCCTATTGCAACAGGCCCTACTAAAAAGTCTGTCCCCCTCTTTCTTATAAGCTCCCTTTAAGTACTAAAAAGCTGCAATAAGGTCTCCCCAGAGCCTTCTCTTCTCCAGGCTGAACAACCCCAACTCTCTCAGCCTTTCTTCACAGGAGAAGTGTTCCAGCCCTCTGAACATTTTTGTGGCCCTCCTCTGGACCTGCTCCAACACGTCCATGTCTTTCCTCTATTGAGGACTCCAGAGCTCCAGGTGGGGTCTCACCAGAGCAGAGTAGAGTGGCAGAACCACCTCTCTCGACGTGCTGGCCACGCTTCTTTTGATGCAGCCCAGGATACAATTGGCTTTCTGGGCTGCGAGCACACATTGTCAGTTGTTTACTTCCAAACTGGAGAGTTGGCAGTCTCACTGCTGACCTTGGCATCTGAGGTGAGAGTTCATCCTTTGTCTTCTCTTGGCCTCTTCCCTGGAGCCACAAATCCTCTCTGCTTAAAAGCTTCATGTACCTTCCCTTCCTGATGTTATGGTACCCAGTAGCAGCCAGCCTGGAGTCCTACTCCCAAGAGCTATTCTTGCAGTCCCTTTGACTCAGGTGTGGTGCAGTGGTCCCACAGCACAGAGCTCCCTCTACAGCCATCTCCAGTCTGTCTACCCCTTTGCTCCCATTATGGCCAGCCAATTTCCCTCCTGCAGTATGTTTTTTCTGCAAGATGCTCTGACTCCCTAATGTGTCTGGTAACTGGTACAAGCCACCTGATCCCCCAAACTACCAAGATCACTTGTAAGGGTATGGGGGAGGATGCTGCTAATCTGTTTCAGCAAAGCCTGAGTTTAACTCCCCTTACCCTAACCTTACCCCATACCCTAGGCAGCCTATTTGGGGGCGGGGGGGTATTTTTCTGCATTCCAGTTCAAGGAGAGTGAAGAGGCAATGTTGTTCTTTGAAAAGGTTGACAATCAGTCTCACAGGCATAGTCCAAAAGCACTTTCTACACCAGCAGTTCTATTATATATACTTGATCATTGCACAAAGGTTACATGGTTTCAGATTTCTTAACCATAATCGTTTCTGGGAGTATGGACCCAAATTTTTGTCCTTGGCAGATCACTAAACCCCCACAGAAGTCACTGAAGCTGTGAATGAGACCAGCATTTGACCTACTTCCTATGATTGTTTTTTATTAAGAAAGTAACTTCTCAGGTATTAGGTTCATGTAAATTTCTGTGTTTAAATACACATCTAAAGAGCAGAATACAAAAGTAACTTCAGGAAAAACTACTCTTTCCATGCTGCTGCAGATCTGAAGAAACACTGGATACATGCCTGGAGATAACTTCAGACTCTTAATCAAAATTGGGTCCTCGAGCTTATGATGTTACTCAAGCTTTCCTAATGAATGCTTACGTGTTCCTTGGCAGCGAGCTAACAAGGCTGCATTAAACAAAATGTATATTAATACTGTCCTGTCTAAGTAGTGGTCTTTACAGTCCACTGTCATTATGCTGAATTAGTTGTGCAGAGACAACTTGAGGAAACACATGTTCGACAGTATAATGCATGCATCTTTGGGCAACATATGTATGGTAGATACCTGAAGCGAGAGTCTGTCAGTTCAGTAACATACCCTCGAATAAGAACAGGATAGTTCTTGGATCTCTAGGGCTCCTATACTGCCATTTATTTTCCATCAGTGGTATGTATCGGTGTAGATCCTGACACTGTGTGTGTAAATGACTCTGTGTGTGTGTCTCAAAGAGAACAAAGTAAAAAAAGGGGGAATATGAATCCCCCAAAAAAGCCAGGTTTAGAAGGGGCAAATAACTGGTGGTGTGGTTTTGAGTAACCCTTGGGATCTATCACGGACCACCCTTCAGGACATGTATTTCCGGTTATTTCTGATCACCCTGTTTGGTAGCTTCCATGTTCTTTCATGCTTTGCCTAAAGGGAAAAGATTATTCAACTATTAGGTCATCTTGTACAACTGCTTTTCTTTCTCAGGAGTCCTGTTTTCCAGAAAGGTATTTCAACCAAAATTGTAGCAGAGATTCCTAAAGGATGAGATAATGTTGATAAGATTACAGGCAAAGCCAGCATGACCCAACAGTGTGTCACACCATAACAAGAAAAAAAGGCAAAGTTGTTCTGCAGTTGCTCCATGTAGCATCTTTATAGAAATTTCCTAACAGATTAAATGGCAAAGTTTTTTCTCTGCCTTTCCAGCACTTGCATTCACACAAATATTTTTGTACCACTAGCCACCATGGCAGCAAAGCTCCAACAAAGATGGTAATTCTGAAAAAAAAAAAAGGCGTCTGTTTAGATATATGGTTTTGCCAAACACAGGTCTGAGATAGCAAAGACCTTTTATCATCAAGCAAACATGATATTGCCAAAAAGTTAATTCCTGCTCTGCCTTTTAATTTCATAGCAATACCACTTTACCTTATGATAGCTTCAAAGTTCAAACACTAAGAAGAATCTTGTGGTCATGCTTCAGGATTCAGGAGGTATTCAGTAGGTGTCATTCCTCACTCTGTGTTGATATGGTATCAAAGTGCAACATGTAAACTCATTTTCATGAGAATTTTCTTGCCCTCCTGTTGACTTTGGAGATCGGAGTAACTGGGCATGTTGTGGTTGGGACATCCATGGTTTGGGAGGCAATGCTGGCAATCAAATTTGGTTTATTTCTTGCTGGTTGCTCCACACTGGCTGTGCTATCTGTTATGGAATAAGCTGGCTCTGTGTAGACTGCAGGTCCTGGGAGCACTGCCTATCCTCCTGGTGTGGCAGGAGCCCTGGACAGGTCCTGACACTGAGAGCCAGCTAGACACGAGTGTCCATACATTCTTCCCCCAACTCCCCCTTTCATCCCACCTACACACTGCTGTCCACTGCAAGATAACCTGGGTGTGCAGGCTGGGTTGTCTTTGAACTAAAAAGCTGATCAATTAGCAGGTACTTTTTGCAGGAAACCTGCTTTGCTAACTCAGAAACCAAAAAGCATTTCATTTATCAGCTACGATTTTGCCTTTCTCCTGCAGGTGGTTTCTAGCACCGGGTGGTGATCCATCAACTTTGAATCATTCTTTCCTAAGTGGTGTCACTGTCTGTGGCTCCACCCATTGTATCTGTGTGGCTTTTTCCTTGGTGCAGGTGCACACTATGATTCCTCCATCACATACTGTTAGGCTTGGACCACGGAAGGTTGTGTGTGGAAGCTACTTCTGGGGGGATAGATAGATAGATGGACAGACAGAGGAAAATGTGTAAGCAGCAATAGATGTTGTCCTGATACCTGACTAGGGGCAAATTTTCAAGCTCTTTTCAGTGCCCTTAGGGCACTAACAGACCTTAATAGCCCAGACCAGCCACACCTGGACCCCCACACCCTGCCTCTGCCAGTGGGCCCAGGACCCCTATTTAAGCACAGTCCTGGACCTTTAGTTCTTGCCTGAGCTATGTTGTGGGTGGGTTTGCACTCAATTCTGTCTCTGACTTGGTCTCCTGGGTGGATCTCCAGCTGTGTCTCCTGCTGCTCATGACTGGACCCTGGAATGTCCCATGGACCTGATCCATCAGCTTGCCCTGTAGGGGATTGTTACTGGAGCATGTTATCCCCACCCTGTTTGTGCCCTGTGAGATGGCACCCTAGTTGGTAAGGGCACTACTTGCACTGGGGTCACCCTTGGTTTCTGGCTTATCATTTCTTGTGAAGCAACCCTGATCTCACTGTTCTCTGACATTCTTATAGGTCTTAGCAGGAAGGCTCATTTGAAATTTTGGTAAGGGATTATCTTGTGTGCTCTTTGGTTATCTGATTTTAGTGTATCTTGTTCAAAAAATGCAAGTTGTGCTTATCATAAAGCAATATTTAATCTCTACTCTTGCCTTGTACTATAGGTATAAGACTCTGGAAGTGGAAGGAAACAATGATGAGGATGATGGTCCATCTAGGTTGGAGGTGTTGCCAAGGTTAAGTCAGCCTATGCCCTGCATCAAAACCACATCTATGAAGAAAAGAAGATGGCTTATTTTCATAGGTGACTCTCTTCTAAGGGCAACAGAAGGCCCAATACACCAACCAGACCCACTTCTTAGGGAAGTCTGCTGCCTCTCTGGGGTCTGGATTAAAAAAGTTACAAGGAAACTTCCTATGCTGGTACAGCCCTTGGATATTATCCATTATTGCTTTTTCATGCAGGCAGCAACGAAGTTGCAATATGAAGTCCAATGGCAATCAAAAGAGGCTTCAGGGCCTTGGGACAACTGGTTAAGGGTTCAGGAGCACAAGTAGTGTTTTCATCTATCCTTCCAGTTGCAGGGAATAATGTTGGAAGAAACAGGCAGACCCAGCTGATCAGTACCTGGCTCTGTGACTGGTGTCATTGGCAGAATCTTTGGGTTTTTGATCACAGGATAGTCTACAAGACACCAGGTCTGCTAGGGACAGATGAAGTACACCTGTCTCAAAGTGGGAAAAGGATCTTCACGCAAGAGTTAGTGGGGCTCATTGAAAGAACTTTAAACTAGATTTGAAGGGGGAAAGGGATAAAACCAGGCTTGCTAGTGATAAGTCACAGGATGGCATACCAGTGTTTCAGGGACAGTCTGCTAGCAAGGTCCTTCAGCCTGCTTTGCAATGTGCTGAGTACAGTGGAGCACATCTGAAATGTCTCCATACTAATGAGTGCAACATGAGGAACAAATAAGAGGAGCTAGAAACTTTGGCCCAGTCCCAAAGCTACAACATCATGGCATAAATGAAACCCGGTGGGATGAGTCCTGTGACTGGGGTGCTGTGATGGACAGTTACAGGCCCTTCAGGAGGGATAGGCTGGGCAGGTGAGGCGGCGGGGGGTGGCAGCGGTGTATGTAAGGGAGGGGTTGGATTGTATGGCACTTGCAGTTCATGATGACATGGTTGACAGCCTCTGGGTAAGGATGAAGGGGAAAGCAAATAAAGCAGCTGTTGTTGTGGGAGTCTACTATCGACCACCCAGCCAGGACAACGATGACACCAATGAATTATTCTATAAGGAATTAAGGGATATCTCTAGATCAGCTGCCCTTGTCCTTATGGGTGAATTTACCTTCCCAGATGTCAGCTGGGAACAGCATACAGTGGACACAAACAGGTCCAGGAAATTTCTGAAGCATGTTGAAGATAACTTCTTGGTGCAGGTACTAGGAGAGCCGACTCAAAGTATCCTCCTAGATTTGTTGTTCGTAAACAGAGAGACTTGTGGGTGAAGTGGTGATTGATGGCTGTCTGGGTCACAGTGACCACCAGGTAGTTGAGTTTCAAATCATTGGCAACAGGAGAAAAACTGTCAGAAAATCTTTGACCCTGGATATGGGGAGAGCAGATTTCGGGTTGCTGAAGAAGCTAATTAGTAAGGTCCCCTGGGAATCTGCTTTTGAAGGTATTTGAGTCCCTGAATTCTGCTCACTTTTTAAGAGCCATCTTTTAAAAGCACAGGAGCAGGCAATTCCAAAGTGTGGGAAGTCAAGCTGGGGGGGGGGGCAGAACTCCTGCTTGGCTGAGCAAGGATCTTCTAGAACTTAGGTGGAAAAGAGAAGTGTACGGATGTTGGAAGCAAGGACAGGCAACACAGGAGGACTACAGAGATGCTGTTGACCACTGTAGGGTGAAAATTCATGTGACCAAAACTCAATTAGACTTCAAGCTGGCCAGTACTGTGAAGGACAAAAAGGGTTTTTTAAAATATGTTAACAGCAGAAGGAGGATGAGAGATAACATTGTTCTGTTACTTGAGGTCAGTTCTCTCTGAGGTGCGATCTCTCTCCATTATTTTCAACCATCTTGAGGATATGGAGAGGACCCAGTTGACTGGAAGCTAGCAAATGTTGTCCAAATTTTCAAGAAGGGTAAGAAGGAAGACCCTGGTAATTACAGGCCTGTCAGTCTCACTTCAGTGCATGGTAAAATTATGGAGAAGTTATTCTAGGAGTTATTGAAAAACACTTGAGAGAATGCAGTCATTGGTCATAGCCAACACGGGTTCATGAGGGGAAAGTCCTGTTTAACTGACTTAATTTCCTTTTATGACAAGTTCACCCATCTAGTTGACCAAGGGAAGTCAGTAGATGTGGTGCTTTTGGATTTTAGCAAAGCTTTTGATACTGTATCCTTCTGGGCAAAATGTCCAGTACACAGTTAGACAAGTCCATAATAATAAGTTGGGTGAACAGTTGACTTACAGATTGGGGTCAGAGTTATAGTAAACGGGGTTACATCAGGCTGGTGCCCAGTCACCAGTGGGCTTCCACGAGACTTAATTTTAGGGCCAGTGCTCTTTAATGTTTTTATAAACTACCTGGATGTGGGAAAAGAATGTACATTAAGTTTGCTGATGATACAAAACTAGGAGGATCTGTGGATGCCCTTGAGGGCAGAGAGGCCTTATAGAGAAATCTGGATAGACTAGAGAGCTGGGCAATCACCAACTGTATGAAATTTAACAAGAGCAAGTGCTGGATTCTGCACCTAGGACGAGGTAATCCTGGTTATACGTACAAATTGCAGGACGAGAGGCTGGAGAGCAGCCCCATGGAAAGAGATCTGGGGGTTTGGATTGATAGCAAGTTGAATATGAGTCAATAGTGTGCCCTGGTAGCCAAAAGGGCCAGCCATGTCCTGGGGTGCATAAAGCACAGCATAGCTATCTGGTTGAGGGAGGTGATTGTCCCACTCTATGCTGCACTGTTGCAGCCCCACCTCAAGTACTGTGTGCAGTTTTGGGCACCTCAATGTAAGAAGGACATCAAACTGTAAGTGTCCAGAGGAGGGTGACCAAGATGGTGAAAGGCCTCGAGGGCAACACTTAAGAGGAGCAGCTGAGGTCACTTGGCTTTTTCAGCTTAGAGAGAAGACCTAAGAGATGGGTGACCTCATCGCAGTCTACGCCTTCCTCAAGGGAGGCAGCGGAGGGGGAGGTGCTGATCTCTCTCTGGTGACCAGCGATAGGACACGAGGAAATGGGATGAAGCTGCATCAGGGGAAGTTCAGACTGGGCGTTAGGAAAAGGTTCCTCACTGAGAGGGTGGTTGGTCACTGGAACAGTCTCCCCAGGGAAATGGTCACAGCACCAAGCCTGTCGGAGTTCAAGGAGTGTCTGGACAATGCTTTTAGTCATATGGTTTAGTGTTAGGTAGTCCTGTGAGGAGCAGGGAGTTGGATTCGATGATCCTTATGGGTCCCTTCCAACTCAAGATATTCTATGATTTCCAAAGCCCAGGACACATCCTGCTGTCTGTATGGAGGCAACGCTGTTATAAGAACAAGGTATTTCCACTGGGAAGATGAATGGTGTATGGAAGGCCACGTTTGCTGATCTAAGTCTAGTCATCATTTTAGAAAGAGCAATTCATAGCCAGTTGGGTATGAGGAAGCAATGCTGCTTGATGAGTTGGCAGGACTACTTGTGTGGTTTTTTCCCCAGCTTTGGCTGCCTGCAGATGGGTTGGCTGTGCTGCTTGATGCCCAACATGGTCTCTGACTGTGGGTGGAGCAGCGCAATAGCACAAGAGAAAGTGCACCATTGCTTACTGATCAGGAAATTGCGAAAAGGGCATTTCAACATGCCTGTTTACACATAGGGCCTCTGTAGCCTTGATAATGTTGCCAATGTCCTGGATGGCAAGAGAAAGCAGGGTGAAAGGAGGAATTCATTATCCTGTGTGAGCTAGCCGTAGACCTAAGCTAATAGTAGCCATCAGCAGCTAAAGTAGACAGGGGTCAATGAGCTTTGCTCTCTCTTCCCCCACCGCTGAATCCAGAACCACAGCCTGGAACACATTGTAATTCTCAGTCATTGTACAGGCAGCAAATTACTGAGCACCTTAAATAAAGAGGAAAGAAAAGGGCATGTACCATCAGAGGTTAATTTGCAAAGCATGATGGCCCTTGGGCCTACAGAAGGGCTCCACAGCTTCGTTAATACAGGTTATTTTGGGATGAGTTGCTCTGCAAGGAATTTGCCTTGAACATTCAGTAGGCTTCAGTGATGTAAAAATTGGGTTAGGTGTCCCCAGAGCAAGGACCACGGCAGTGGCCATGTCTCAAGGGGCAACCTAAATCTTAACCCATATCTAGGTGATACCCAGCTCATCCAAGAGCTGTGGAGGTGATGTAGTCTGCTTTCCTATGGTTTTGTCTTGCAGAGGTGTTCTCTGCTGTCTAATTAGATACAAACTCCAGTTGTTTCCCCAGGACTACAGAGTTCAGGACATTTGACTCTCTGCATTCAGCCAGGGCATACATACTGTAGCCTTCTCGGTGGGAGAGTTCATGGGGATTTTCTCCTTGCTATCATCTGCTTGCCTATTTGCCTAGCTGGAGGAACTTAAAATATCTGAGGCTGCCATGTCTTTGTTAAATTGAACTGGTTGGCCAGCAGGATCAAAGTGGAGGTGGGGCCAGCAGGATCACTGGGAGGTGACTGACTCAAGTTATGCATGCGCATAAACATACACACAGAGTGCATGATTACATTAACCTCATTGCCTTAGGAAACTAGGCTACAAAGAGCATGAGATTAGTAGGATTATGTGAAAAACTATATTTTCCTCACATAGCAAGACACTCAAGTTCGTTTGGACAACCACTGCTTCACTGATATCTGAACTTATACATACAGAGAGAGAAAATTAGCAGCAGAACAAAAGGGGACAAAAGAAACCCACCTTGAAAATATATACAAGTGACTACCATGTTTTTGAAGTGTGGGTGTGCTTGTAATATAATATACACACACAGGTATACTGACCAGTGGGTATAATTTAAGGTATGTTACTTAAAGCAAGTAGAATCGCTTTTATTATTCTTGCAGAAATAAAGAACAACGTATTCAAGATTTGTGGTGGATTTACATTTTTAAACCCACCGAGTGGAGCACTGTCCTGGCTACAGTGGACAGCAAATCCATCCACAATATTTTCTTTTGAAAGAAAAGAAAACCATTTCAAACATCCAAAACGCAACCATCTCGCCATGGCCAAGTCAATTTGTCCTAAGCATCCCCTTATGAATGATTATAGGCTATGATTGGCTCCGCTCCTTGTTTCACATGGAACAAGATGCTGCGGCTGCTCCTCTAACCTATACGCTGTCGTAGTGGTCACGACGTGGTTACAGAATTTCCCACTGCTCCAGAGCTGTTGTGTGGATATCAGATTAGGACAAGATGCTGTTCCCAGTGCTCAAGTTTTGCCTCATGCCAAGGCTATTTTTCGGTGAGTTGCTCCGCACATATTTCCTCCCAGCATTTGACAGGCTTCAATGTTGTAGGAATTAGGTTAGGTGTCACCTGAAATCTGCAATCCTCTCTGGTGTAACTGTAAACTACTGAGGTTAAATTGCAGAAGGCAAGAATTGCCTACTTAAATTCATCTTGACTTGTACAATACTTGGTAGGCATATAAAAATTCATAAAAGGAAGGATGGCAGCATTTAGTTCCAAATGATATCCATGAAGCTATTTCCTTTCTTTGAGTATCGAAAGCACTAAGTCCTTGTGCACAGCTGAGTTCATTGCAGACATTTCTGAAAGCAGCTATGAATATATTAACCTCTCCAAACTTGAGTAAGCCTCAGGTAAGCACAAAATATTGTCAACTCTGTTTTGCATTCTCTCAGTTAATGTTCTGATGTCTGTCTTCAGCTTTATACTACCACAGAGTTGGCAAGGCACAGGCAAAGCATTTTTTCCCAGCTCCCAACCATATTATAAACTCCACAGGCTTGTAACCAGCATTTATTCTGGTGGCATTCTCTAACGCAGTGAGAGAAAAATGCCTTAACAGAAAGGAGAGCTGCATCTCTCAATGATAAATTTAGTACAAATAATTGCTAATAGAAGAAAAGATTTTATTATATTGTGGAAGAAAAATTTCAAAGGCTAACTGCCCACAGATTGCAATTGTTCTTGTATAAAAGCTGCTTTGAACTGTGCATGGCAAACTGACTCCCTGCTTGGGACTGCTGGAACTGAGCAATGATCCAGCAATATTCCTCAGGGAACCTTTCTCAGCATGCCCTGCTCTCGGCCTCCTCTAAACCCGACCTTCACAGAGATGCAGTGACAGGAATGGCATAGAGACATCTCCTACAACTCATTCTTGTAGTCGTCCTACAACTAAATTGAACTTTATGCAGGAGGTGAAAAAGCCTCTGTGTGGAAGATGACCAGGAGCATCCCCAGGTCCCAGGGATGAGGGACCGCACCACCTTTCCCTCCTCCCCTTTCTCCCTGTACAGATAAATCTATATCTGGTATTGCAAGCCACAGACTTTCAAAACTCTGTCACACAGAAATAGTGTGATTGATTTTAGGACTCATGTCCTCTTAATATATATGGGCTCTGCTTCTTTGCCTTTTGGTGGTGCATCTACAGGTGAGATTTTTCAGGCTTTTTAGGGTTTTTTATGTTAAGGGAAAAGGGATTTACTTCTCTCTCTTTTCTTTCTTTCTTTATTTGCCAGTCATTTCAATACCAGTTATTAAAGTTTTCCTGCAGCAACAATGAACATGGCATTTTCTTTAAAAACACATGGAATGGAATTCTCTTTTAAACCAAGGTAAAGGAATTAAAAAAGATACTAAATATCACAGGTTTCACACTAGAACAAGTGTGGTCCAAACCATTATTTATAAACATGGACTAGATTAAATACGATGAGCCCAATGAATAGCAAAAGCACAACCTTCATAACATGCATCAGAATCATAATCAGACAGGCTTCACAGAAGGATGCCAGACAGCAAGATAGAAATCAAATAATTCCCTTATCAGATGATAAAGGATTATAAGAATGCCCTCACAGAAGAGTTTCAGGGCCCTGGAGTACTGAACATCTTTGAAAAACTTCAAGGTTGCAACAAACCTAAGGAAGTATTGAAAGCAATCAGAGCACGTGTAATCAAGGACGTGGTAGTTAGGGGATGCTCTAGAGGTCAAAACACCTTAAAGGACACCTGGCATAGCCAACCTGCAAAAGCTTGGTTAGGAGAATTCTGTCTTCATATGCTACAGGCTCAGCAAACAGACCATAATTTGTACCCTCTGAGAGTCACTTATCTCCTTTGAATTGCAGCTTTGGATTGAACACAGAAGTTTGTACCGTTTGAATGAAGTTTTCTGAATACCCATAGAGCTGGCAGGTGCTTCTGCAGGGTCCAAACCCTGCCATGGAGAAGAAAGACTCTTGAGTCTCATGGGCTCTGGTTCAGTCCCCAAAACAACTGGGCACCTCATTTTTCTGCTATCCTTTCTCAACTTGGACTTCCGGAAGAAGCCATAATAGGCAAGTATCTCTGTCCTCCCAGAGCTGTGCAGTTCAGAGCAAGACCACCAACACTCAACAGATGTGTCTGCCTCACCACAAACTTTTTAGCAAGAAGCCAGGTAAGGACTAATTTTCCCCAATGGGGTGAGCAGGGTTACTGGCAGGCCCTGCGCAAGAGCCATAAGTGTACTTTATTCTTAATTGATATGGGTTGGCTTCTGGGAAGCAAATTATTGGTCTGTGCTGGTATGAAATCAGCTTTTAATCAAGTGACCAAGGCTTCTTTTTTGCTATTTAAAAATTCAAGCCTGGTAATGAACTATAATGATTCACTGAGAGCACTTTTCAGGTAAAGGTCTCAAGTAGCATCCTTAAAATTTCAAAACTCTCGTGAGGTAAGAATTAATGACTGGCTTTACAGATGGGTACATTTTGCTCTGGGAAGGCAAGAGGCCAATTTCATATGGGCAATTAGGTCTCTAACCCCATGGTACCCATACACTTTGGCAAACATGGGCCATGATGTTTTGCCCACAGTGGGAACGCAGGGTGGCTGGTGCTCAGCTGCACACGTGTTTTGCCTGCTAGCCATCTTCTTTAGCCACTGGGTTCTTCTGCCTGGAGTGACTGAGTCCTGCGGTCAAGGTGTACTGCAGGCTACTGCATGTTTTGTGTAACAGATGGGCTCTGCCTACAAGGCAGCCCGGCTTTTGTTTGCTTCCTTCTTCAGACTGCTTTTTCCCTGGTCTCTAGCTAATACCTAGGAGATTATAACAACCTAGGCAGTGAACAGAACAAAATGCAGAACTCCTAATAATAGTCACATTGGACTGAAAAATACTAGCTTTAATCCTTTTTGTGTTTGGGTCTGCATTTTCCAGCATCTATAAAACCTTATTGCTTAAGTACTAAAATACAGCAGATGTCGGTCAAGCATTTCTACAGACTTAAAGCCATGCTTCCGTAACCGTCTGTTCCTCCTGGAGTGAGAGACTGGGGAATGGTAAAGCTTTCTTGTGTGTTTTATAAAGGCAGTAACCCTCCTGTGAGCTGGTTTGAGCGTGAGCTGAGTTCTCTGTTGAGATGCTTAGCAGGGAAAGCCTCTGCACAGATGCCTGTGCTCTCCTGCGGTCATCCCATCTCTTGGAGTTTGTGGGCTTAGTATTGGATCTGCGATCTGGTGTCATTTGGGAATGGGTTTTTTTTGTTTTCGGCAAGCATGTTTGCTAAGTCCATGTCACCTGACTTCTCGTGAGTTAGTGCACGTGGATTGTCTACTTGCGTTCTTTGTACCATGTTCACCATCTGATTTCTTCTAATAGTGTGTTAAGCAACTCAACTAGTTATCACATCTGCACACAGGAATGTTTGAGGAGAGCTTTATTTCTCCAGATACAAGTGCTAATCCATTAATTAAATGCATTTACAAAAAAAAACAGGAAATTATTTTGTGTTAAGAAGGTGTGAGTGTAAGAATTGTTGGTGAATTTCATCACTACTTCTTTTTTTTCTTAAAATCACAGACTCTTTATATTCCTATGTAGAAAAAGTCAATAATATCTCCAGAGCATGTTTAATATTTCTGAAGCAGACTTAACTCTTAGAGGATTCTCCTTTCCTTATCTTTTCCTACGTGGGACGTGATGTGCTCTCTTCGGGCACTGTTCTCATACGTACAGATTGAGTCATCCATTCAGGGAATAGAAACCACGTTCCCGTGCTGAGTCACACTGGCCAAATACAGAGTGCCAAACATCAAAAAATGCAGAGGAGCCTTTGCTTCAGAGAGCTTTTGGAAATGGAACGTTTCTTAACTATTACAAACATTTGTTGAGCAATTCTGACAAATCTGTAAAATTCATTACTATATTGAGTATAGGAAAAGGAGTAGTTCCAAGAACAGATGAACTAATGAAACCTAATTTCCTATGAATTTCTATTTCATTAAAGAAATATGTAGAAATCCTGTAAGAGTTAAAACTATTTAATTATTCTAGTCTTTAGTGTTTGAAGAGGATGAGAAGTTCAGTGGAAATCTGTTTCATTACAGAATATTTCTATCTCTGTGAGGGCACTTGCTAGTCTCTAACCATAACATCTAGTCTGTGTTTCTTCTCAGAAACGAGAATAAAATTACCTTTTATTTTTGGTAACTAGCAGTCACCAAACTAGAAGCAGTGCCTGAAGGGTTAGTAGTAGCAGTGAGGGAGGTGCTGCTGGAGGAGAAACTTAGGAAGATCCCATAATGTCTAACCTTGAAAGACGAAACAATAAAGTCAGATGGTGATAAAGCTATTTGCCTGCATATGAAATAAACTTTAAGTCTCCTATAAGTCTGCTTAGGATTGCATTACCTGGTAAAGCAGCAGTTTTATTCAGGGTCAAATGCAACCTGGTAGCTTGCAGAGTAGCCTCCTGTTTGAATACACACAATGAGAAATTAGACTGAGTTGTCTGGTTATGGAATAGCCAAAAGCATGCTGAGGTGCATGAGTTTAGGTATCAAGCATTGTTTGGGTGCTTTTGGGTTTGGTTTGATTTTACAGAACTGCTATAAACAGTTCTGAATACCTTCAGAACTTGAGCCCTGCTTATGAGGTAGGATAGGTCCAAAGTTAAACAATACTGTTTCTGTTCACAAACAGCCCTGTTCACATGTGACTGAACTCGTACCTGGGCAAAAGTACGGACCAGACAGACAAAGGGGAGCAAAGTATTGTAAGCCTCTTCCTTCTGGGACAGAGTAACATTCAGCTTATGACTCTAAGCAGAACACTGCAGATGCAGTAATTTGACCAGTGCTGTTCAGTCTGTACTAACTGGCTTGGCAAGGACAATTTGAAACAACCTGCATCAGATTGGACAGGAACCTGGCATGAAGTTTGGAGAAAGGGCTTAGTTCACAGAGAGCAGGAGTATCACCAGAGCTATTTCTTTTAAAGAAAAACAGTTTAACTTACAGGTTTATAAGTGATCTAGCAAGCAATG
The DNA here is from genome assembly GCF_000737465.1 of Haliaeetus leucocephalus. Taxonomy (NCBI): domain Eukaryota; kingdom Metazoa; phylum Chordata; class Aves; order Accipitriformes; family Accipitridae; genus Haliaeetus; species Haliaeetus leucocephalus. Next base: position 3,314,975 of record NW_010973244.1, on the reverse strand, counting down.
CATGGAACAAGACTCAGTTGTGTACCACACATGAGCTGCTGTAAGACTTGAAGCTGTGAGGTGTCTGTCAGACAGTGTAAAGGGGTTATTGTTCGAGTAGAGTTCTCAGGAAAGATAGCTGCAGTGCCATGTACTCGGGATATGATATACCTGTGAGATTTATAAATCTGATAAAATGATATTAAGAACCTGATATCCTGTGGGACCACTCTGGAAGTGCGAAAATTACGAAGCGTGGGCCCGTCTGGAATGAACTATTTTCAGATTGCTTCTAAAATTGCACTTAAAATCAGGGAAATCGATATTCTTCACAACCGTTTTTCCTTTTGTTTCCTTTCTGCTCCCAAAGCTTTTCATTTCTGTGTTTCCAAACATAGCAATTTAAAACTATGTGGAAGAAGGAAGGCCATTCGCCGCTGTGGAAAGTGTTAACAAGACACACTTCTGGAGCCTGGCCACCAGCCCCGCTGCATTTAGTCTAGCAAGGCTCCTGCTAATTATGTAAGGGCTTTAAAGGAGATAGCAGCTATGATAAATAAGTAAATAAAAACCGCAGCTCTCTAGAAAGCGGGAACTGTTTTCCCTCCCCTTTTCTCCACTGTGACTACAAACCCTCCCCTCTGAGGCTAGAGAAGAGCTAGCAGCACTGCCCGCCCGGCAGCATCCCAGCAGCCGCCAGCCACCCCAAAGGGCTCAGCATGCCCGGGAACATCCACGCTAGCCAACGTCGTGCAAAAGGGCTCGCTGGCTGCCTGCGCAGACCTGCACAGCTATTCGAGCGTGTGCTCTCTGAATACCGGCAGTACCACCCAGACTTCAGTCATTAGCCTAAGGTCATCAGTACATTTCTGGGCATGGGAGTGTCTGCGTTTTATGTATCACTATGGCTTGTCTGGGTGTGTATATATTTGTTTGTGTGCTTGCCCTGTAATGATCCGACCTATCTTACATGTATATTTTAAAATATTTTATAAAGCGAGGGTAGATCTCATTATCTAAAGGAAAGTGAAGCGCAGGGTCAGAGGTTATGCCCTTTGCTGAAGGATACAGAGCAATTCACTGGCGGAGACGTGACCAGGACACCGGGGTGCTGACATAAAGCCTGCAGTCTCCACTAAGCCATGTTACTTTTTTGCCTCTTCTGTGTAGGAAGCATTATGAATTGTATATTATCTAACATGCATTCATGCTGTTGTGCTTCAGAAAGCCCTGTGGCAATGGAGAGAGAAGACTGTATTTCTTTACCTAAGGACCTTTGCCACTACTGCTCCTACTGACAGCAAGACTTAAGCTCAGCAACAATTTACATTGACTAAAACCTGAACAGCAAATAACAGCTAACAGGAGCGCTCATGTGCATCCTTTAGCAAATGTTTGACAGAGTGACTGGCCGAGTCCAGCTGCATTCATTTCCAGTGACCAAAGCAGGTGGTCACAGACCCAATTACCACCTGGAATGCTAAATCGGAGTCCTGCAGACGACCTGATCTGACAGTTGGTCCAGTCCTCTGCTTTGCTGCGGGTTTGTTTACAATGATCACTCTTTCTTGAAATGATTAGTTTTGGTTAGTATGGCAAAGCTTACTGAAGAGCAGGTTGTTTGGCAGCTTTCATGTTTTGAATTTTTTCCTTCAGAATAGTTTTTTCCCCAGAATTTTTCAGTAAAAAAAAATGTAGAAAGAATCACTTCTGGGAGTGACACATTTTGTCCATAAGACGGTTTCTTTAGGAACCCTATTGAAGGAATTCTAGAAATAAAATGAATTCTTAACCAATAAATTAAAGTGTTTCAATTTCAGAATTTCTGAACAGACTAGAAAGAATATTTTGGATTTTTTTTTTTTAACAAAACACAATTTCTGGAAAAATTGAAACAGCATGCATTATCAGTAAAGCCTGTTCTGTGCTTCTCACAGAAAGCTAAAATTTACATGACAAATGTGCCCACCTCCAAAGTAGAGTATAAACTCAGAGAACCAACCAAATAAATCACTTTTGAAAGAGAGAAATACTTTCCTTTGGTCTTTTTTTATACTGCAAGCCCCTTAGGGCAGGGATAGTCTTTATTTTATATTATCTATCAGGCCAACCCACTGCTGAAACTTAAGAAGTGACAGTTTCAACCAGACTTGATTCGCATCATAAAAATCAGCTTCTGCCCTCTTGTTGACACCTCTGTGTAGGACAAGAACTGAGCAGATATTCAGCCTGGATGTTGTTTCATTTCAAGTGGAGTTAGTGAGCTAATACGGTGTAGACTGCAGAATTTGCTCATTAAAATAACATGATTTTTTTTAATTAATTTCTCAGCTGTCCTAATCACATTCTCACATCTCATTGTAGATTGTGAACTGCAAGCCATAGATGAAATTAAAGCAGTCAAAGAGCCTAAGTGTGGTTTTGTGACATATTACATGAGTTAATTTCAACACTTACTTACCTTTAGGATGTGTAGTCATTGAACACAGTTCTGTTACAGCAAAAATAACTAAGAGGGGGGTTTTCCCTCTTTTTTTTTAATGTGATGAGGACAGACAAGCTTGAAACAAATTCCATTCCTTCTCCTTCCCTCCCCCCCAAAATCAGTTACAAACATAATTCATGAGGTTATAATCTGATGAGTTTGATCTCTTTTTCTGCAGTGGTAGCAGCAGACAGGCTGCACCGCTGAGCATAGCCAACAGCGCAGAGCAGAAAATGTGCTTTCTGTCTTGCTGTATGCTCTGCTTTTCTACAGCAAAATAGTACATGTCCAGAAGTCTTCAAAGATAAAATGCTGTTGCCTTTCTTTCTCTGTCATGGTAAATTGTTTTGGGGAATCTGCTGCTTGGGATGAAGGAAGGTCAGGTAACAAGTGTTAATGGTCCTGAGTATCCTTGTCTTTTGTGAGACTCTGCTAGGATCTGTGGAAGCCATATGTGGACCTATGGAGGCTGGTCTCTTTTCTTACTGCTGTTCAAAATTGCAATGCCTCTGCATGTGCATGGACATACAGACAGGTTCAATAAGCTCTTAGAGGAGCACATTCCTTAAATAACTTGTCAGCATCTTGTTCCTGCAGTTTGTTGGAAAATAAGATGAAGACCTTGTCCTACAGCTGTGTAAATCAACAGGGCTGTGTTAACTTGGGCAAGCTTGAATGTAGACTGAAGTGCTTGGCACCACTTTCCTTGTTTTGCTCTTTGTTATGCAGTGTTTTCCTAATATCATGTATACATTGTACAAAACAGAGATTTACATATTCAGTATTGCTAAGGTAGTGCTCCACATTAAAGGCCAGATTCCAAAGCTTTTACTCATGGTGAGTAGGTCCCTCCTCCATGAGTAATGCCTTGGAGAGGAGAGAAGCTCCTAGTGAAATGAAGCCTTACTTAACACGGGGTCAAGCTTTAGAGCCTTCGCCCGTAAGATTAGGGACAAATATTGTCTCTTCCCCTCCTGTACTTCTGGGTCAATCCAATCGCACACATACAGATCCTGGGTCGGTTTGTGTCAAGTGGGAGTGATTTACACAGCCAGCAGCCAGAAACATGTGGGCGGCAGCCTGGTATCAGAGCTGAATCAGGGGAACTCAACCCAAATTATCGCCCACCTCTAATGGATATCTCAGAGATCTGGCAGTCCCTAGACCCTTGTCACTGCACAAGTATTTTCTGTAGCTGGACAGAGCGTGTGTCGCAGTCCATGAGCTCAGGGAGAGAGCAGCTCCTGAGCTGACACCACGGAAAATCCCTCTCTGCTCTTCAAAAGTAGCTCTGGTGGTGGCGAGTGAGGGTCGTTCCCTCCCCAGAGGAAGGAGAAGAGCTGTTCTGTGTACGTAAACACCTAAAAAGCTGGGTAACAGTGCCAAAGGACTTCCACTTTTGCTTGCCAGTATTAATTCAGTGCAGCAGGAGAGCAGCTGGACTGTGTCCAACTAAGATCAATGCTTTCATGACACTTCACCTTCCCCATCCCACCCAACCCCAATGGCTGCTGTGGTGGTCTCAGCTGGGTGCTGAGACCTTTCCTGAGACAACGATTGCACTTGTGTCCCTGTATTAACAGTCCTCAATGAACTTGAACTCTTTCATTCATTGCTCACGTACATCACAACATCCTGCGGCGATGAGCTCCACAGCAAAGCTGGGCACTGAGGGGTAAAGCACAGCTTTGGTAAAATAATGTCGTTGTCAAGCGTGGGCTACAGGGCCTGCAGGAGATGGCCAGTAACCTCTGCTCTTCTTGGGCAAGTTTTGGCAGCACAATTTTCCCAATGTCCTGGCCCTGTCCCCAGCAAAGTTTGTGCCTGTAGCAACGCTGTTGCTATTTGGGTGGGAGGTAGTTATCTGTGTTAGACCCACATTTATGAAGACATTGCAGTATTTAATTCTTAAACTTAAAGAAAAGATCTGTGCTGTGTTGAATATGAAGTCTAATCTGCCAGCTTTGAGTAGAGGCATATTGGTGAAACATTGGAAGAGAGCTTGCAGAACTTGTTAGACTTGTTCTGTGAATAAGACAAGGCTTTCTATTTCCCAGACTGCCGTTCTGACAAATTTTACGGGCACTAAAAGAAACAAATGCCTTTCCTAGAGAAATGTTACTATTAAAAATGCTCAGGCTGGATTTTTGTTTTGAAATGGAAAGAAAGCAAATACATCATTCCACTCTGATTACCAACAGCAGTGAATTATTTGTCTGCTTTGGACCTGCCTATAGGCACATACGCAACCATTATGAAGCAAAACCCAGCAGAGTTCATTGCCCTCTTTCACACTGGGCTCTGAGTAAGCATTAAGTGGGCTCCACATTACGGGCTAAGGGAGAGGGTTGAAGCATCTATACCAGCTGAAACCATGGAGTTTGCTGCTTGCAGCCTCTGTTCCCCCCACCCGCCCCACACATACAAATGAATGGCCTCCCCCAAGCTTTTACCCTGGTTTTAATCCCTCCTAGAAAATGAAGTGTCAGATGTTCATATTAATGTAGTGGTTAACCAGCCCGTGGCAAGAACTCTTTACTGGACTGGCTTGATTTATACAGCTCTCGTCACCACACCAGTAATTAAGAGTGATCAGAGCAGCAATGCCAATGCTGTATCTCATCGACTTTGCCATCTTTCTGTTTCAGGGATGAAGCTTCACTTAAGAAGTGAGAGCGCAGCTGTTCTCTCAGACAGCAAACACCCTCTCAGATATACCAAACCAAAAATCATGGTGAAAGGTCGAGATTTTAAGAATATTTAGCATTCCTAAAGCCTACCCTGGCAGTAAAGCACCACGTAGTTATTAAGTTGTTATTCTTAAAAATTATTTAGCTATTTGTGCTACTTGTTATCCCCATTTTACAGAGGGAAGGTTGGGCTCAGACAGACTTACAGCTTACAAAGCTCTGGCTCCAACTTCAGCACCTAATTTTTCAGGCCATGCAGAGAAGTTTACCTCCTTTGGGAAAGACTTATTTTCCTTTTTGCACTCATCAGCTGCGCAGGTCTCCCAGAAAAGCAGTGATGTGCTCCCACTTGTGTTTTTGAGACTTTTTCATTGTAATTCTTATTTTCCCTTGCCGCCTCCTCTCTACTTGGATAAGCCTGGTGTTCACGTATGGTCAGTCTTCTGGTTCTTGAGAAACTGCAGATGAAAAGCGACCTCCTTCGTTTCCTTTCCCGAGGGAAGACCGTGCGAGCCGGTGGCCAACTCTGCAGGGAAGCCCTCTGACTTCTGTGTGGGCTTGTTCAAGTAGGTCTGGCTTCTGTTGCACTTTATGTTAGCTTCAGGGGTGAGATGCAGAGATAAAACCAAAAGTCACGAGCAGATCTGTGAATGACAAACATTGGGATCATGGAGCGCGTATGCCTCTCCCATTAGCTGTAACAACTTTGGTAACCTTGGATCACACTGATGTCCTGATATAGTCTCTTTAAACTTTAAAAAAAGAGCCTTGAGAGAGTGTTCAGACATACTGCAGTGTGCTCCAATTCAAATAAGGTCATGGAGTTGCACTCTCTAAACCTGTCATTATTCCTGAGGCGCTAGCAAGGACATCAAGGGCACATTTCAACTGTTTCAAGTCAGGCAATCGCAGCTTCTTGCCAGCTCCCGATTTTTTAGCCTGGAAGCAAGATTCATGCAGTCGCTCCATCTATTGGTCCCCATTCACAAACAGGGTCCCCCCCGTTAACTAATTTTAACCAAATTCCACGGAAGAGCGAGGACCTCGCAAGCCTTGTGAAACCTGGCGGTAGGTAGAGACGAGAGGTTGCAGCCTCAGCAGCTCTCTGTTCTGTCGCCATCAGCCCACGTGGCCAATTAACACGCATACATCTCCGTACTGGCTGCCTCTAATCCAGCTGGGCTTGGAGGGCACAAGAGGGTATTGCAGATGACAGGCAACAAAGGGAGAAAGCAAAATCATTTGTAGAAAACCAGTCTCCAGTAGTTCTACTGCTGAGAGGCCCAGGTATTTGTTTTCCTTCTGCTGCAACCATATAGGAAACAGGCAAGATTTTAAACCACTCATCCATTTGCAGACTCATCTGCAATTCCCACAAGACCCTCCTCTCAAATTAATAGATTGAGCAAGGCGCATAATGAAAAAACACTTGCTCACCCAAATAAACCAGAAAAGCCAAAGTATCAGTTTGCATGAGCAAGCGCTTGCTGGGTGAGCGAGGACTAGGCAATGTAGCATGAACACATGAAGGAAGAAGATTATTGAAGTTTAAATTGATAAAACCTTGAGGAGGTTTGAGTCATTGGTGATAAATTCTGTCTTCGGAGGAAATTAGGTTTAAAGGAAAAGGAGCTGCTTTACAATATATTTAAAGTATCAAATTGCATGTATTTATGCCAAAGTCACTTTCCCACTCCCACAGATTTGGAACAGAAATTGTGGTCCTCACTTGCCTCTTTGAAAACTGCAGCATCAGTTCTTTTACAGTCAAATAAGCAGTGGGGTCAGGAAGGAAGCAGATCTGGAGAAGTTAATGCTCTTGCACTAGGTCTTATTTTTTAAATGACTGGGTCTCTAGTTCTGCAGAAGTGGCTGGGAAAGGAAGTAATGCATAAAATCAAATGACAAGGAGCTTGTAGTTTGGGGAGCTGCTTATGAAGGTGGGGTGATGGAGAATGTGAAGTAGCCTACCCAATCTGACCCATTTCAGAAAAAAGAATGGCAGGAGATGGGTCGCTTTATTCTCATATATCCCCGGGCTATTTTATGGTATGCTTTCTATTATACCAGGATATTGTGTTCTTACCAGTGGTGCAGGATATCACATGCTGGTAGCTGGGGGTTCTGATGGAGGTGGGAGTGTGCACACGGAATTGATTAGAGGTTCGCATCCTCTCGGCGGCAAGTCATGTGGGGATTTTAAGGGCTGAACCTGACTTTGGAGAAGAGGAAGCTGCAGAGACAGCTGTATCTTAATTACCTCTGGAAGGTTTACTGAAATGCTCGGAGAATTGCTCATCTGTCTGAACAGAAAGGGAGTACTGCCATCAAAGCTGCTGGGAGCTCAAGAAGTAAATACCAGGGAGCTGAGATCAAACAGATATCCTGAGGTGTGCTGGGGACCAAGTTATAAATAGGAAGAAAAAGCTCAGAGCATTCAGGTGACCCCTCTCAACCCCTTTTTGTAGCCATTTTTTGACAACACCTAGAATGTGATGTCGGCCCTTGATTATCTGGTTTGTGGATTAACTAACTTTCCCTTGATCCAGTAGCGGCACTGGATTCCTGAGGACGCAATGGCCAGCCCTGGCTCCTGCCCTGCCTGCCCGCTACTGTGTGCCGCTGGACCAGCTCTCTGCAGAGCTGCCTGACTGTTTTCAGCCTGTTCTTTTCATTACAGGGCTTATGTACGTTTTGTATTACCCATGGGTTTACTTAATCTAGCTTATCTTGCAGTATCGCTGGGTAATGGGAAGTGCTTGGCATTCTCATCCCACTGTCATTTTCATATCGAGCGGTTTTCTAGGTAACCTGTGAAAGACTGGGTTTGTTTATGTTCTGGGTTTGGGGTCAGCCCAGTCTGGAAACCTCAAAGACTGAAGTTGGGATCCAGGCCCCATCTTGCCTTCTAAAGATTAAAACTTCTGTAGGAACTCAAATATTTTTTTGTTGTTTCTTTTTTCTAGAAAAAGCAGATTGCGGTCAAGGGTATTGGCAAAGGGAAATAAGGAAGAGTGTAAACAAACCCCATTTGTAAAAGCATTTTGCTACGGAACAGGAGTGTGCTTTTGAAGGTGATTCTCTTCATGCTGTGGTCTTGGGGTGCACAACCTGTGTTTCTTCCAGGTGGAGCTGAAGGATGTGCTCCAGGGGCACATATAGCATACCCCAACCAGTAATGGATATTCAGTCCATAGGATCACACGAGAGGCAGTCTGAACTAAAATGCCCAGAAACTCATGGTGAGGATGTCAGGGCTTCTGTACCAGCTGTTTTGCTTTACAGATCCAATCCCACTTGCACATTACTTGCCCAAATCTCAGTTTTCAATGTTGTACATTGCTATATTGGCCAAACTGCCGTAAGGCCTTCCTCAGGGGCATTTGCATTAGGTTCTCCCCATTAGAAAGCAAAGATGCCATTGCCAGGAAGTCAGGCACAGCATGACCTCTCTGGTGTCCAGAACCTGCTCTTCTGCTCAGACACATTTAGTGATGGTCTCCAACACGCTGCAGAAAATATCTACTTGGGAAGGATTTTGGAGGTTAAAGGTATGATAAAGGGAAAAAGGCAACTGGCTGCCTGGCTATGTCCTGTGGGATTTGTTTCAGCACAGTTGCAATATCTCTGGGATACAGGTTAGATGATTAATCATATTGAATTGCCCAGCCTTTGCCACATATGTCTTTATTATTTAGCTATGCAGTGCTGAACAAAATGTGATAGAATTTCTTATTTAAGCATTATGACTCATTTTGCTTTAAATAAAAATGACCATCTACTCTGTGGTTAAAATGCTTTGGGGACACAACCTCAAAGTGCATGACAGAAAAATCCTTTTCCCATTCTCTTCAGTGACAGCTTTGCTATTGGGCCAAGCTTTCATGTGGAAAATGCAAGGTAATGATTTCAATGGCATATCACTGGAGTCATAGAGAAGCAACAAGCAATGAAGTGTCTATAATTGTTAGGGTATTTATTGTCTTACAGGGCTAGGAGAAAAGAACTGGTGATCACCTTTGCTTTTTTTGGCTAGAAAGGGAAATTTGCCTATTGAGATACTCTAGTTACTGAATATGTGCATGATGACATGAGTAAGAAACAGAACTGCTGATTTTGAAATATTGAGAAGTAGATTTGACCATGTCCATATTGGTCAATTATGCAGGGAGTGTTGCCTGCACATTGTGCTAGATCATCTGCGCTATGCATTTATACAAACAGTCCCAGGCTGGGCAGCTAGTGTTCTCCCAAACACGGCTTGAGAGGTAGCAGAGGCCAAGGATTGCTCCCGGTAGGTAGATTGGATGCAACCACACCCATCTGGAGGCTGAGCAAGTTTAGCCTTCTGATGGACACAAGCTACTCTGTGGCAATCCATTTACATGCTGGAGAATGGTCCTGAAAATGTTGAATTTACTTGTATAGTCAGCCTCCATGTGTCTTTGTTTTAATTTCAGTAATACATAGGAATTCATGTAGAAAAGTGAGTTAAGGCAGAGATACCTCCATAATGCAAAATAAGGGATGGATATAACGGAAGGCTGACTTCTTTCATATTTGCTAGCCCAAATAAGGACTGGTAGCTGCAGTTGTTTAGGAGAATCACGGTGTTGCAATCTCTTATCATTCCTATCTGTGACCGCTTTGGATGCAAACAGCAGGAGATGGCTGAATCTGAAGAAACCCCGATAGCCGCACCCTTGATGCAACTCACATTCTTTGTGCATTGACTCAGGGCTATCAGCTTTCCTCACTCTCTCTTTGCCATAGATCTCACAGCACTACAAACACCTAAGGAGACGGTATTTTGAGCAGCCAATTGCTGTATTTGCATGTGGTATTGAACTTCGGGTGGGAGCTGGGCAGGGGTAGATCAAAGGACTTTACTGGGAAGCGAAGGGATGGGGCAGGATAAGCACAACCAGCCCCAGCCAACCACCACACCTGAGCTCCCTTTCATGGCGCTTTTACTCTTCTCCGAAGTTCAGGGCACCGGCTTGTGCCTTGTTGTCCCCCTTTCTTTGTCACTGTGGACATACGTGGGCTATGACAGCCTATGCAGCGTGTCAGGAATTTCGTGAGCAAGGTTATAAAGCTCCTTCTTCGCTTGTGCAGAATGGACAGGGAGAGTAATGCAATTAGCAGTTTTAGTGTTCATAATCAGACATGTACCATTACTAGTCACCCATCTTGAATGACCATACGGTGTCATCTGGTGACGTTAGCTCTGCTTCTACTGACATCCGATTTATTGTATTTGCTGCAGGCATACAAAGATCTGTGTTTTCTGGTTGAGCGAAAGAGTATATGTAGTACAGTAATATCAGCGTAAGTCACCCTAACAAAGTACAGAAATAAGGCAGAAGCTTGCTTCTGTGTAGGAAGCTACTGCACTGTTTGGTAACAAAGATTTTGGATATAACATATGTCATTCCATCGCAGTATCAGTCCTTATGTTCTTGCACATACAAACGGTAAAACTTACTTAGGTAAGAAGATAGCAAGAAATGCCTAGCTTCAGGATTTGTTAAAGTACGTGAAAAACCACAGTAGTCCCTGCATGATGTTACAAACACCAAAGCGATGAGTGGTTTTAAGCAGGAAGTTTATTCTACCCTTTGAAATGATCTATTAGATGGCAATGGAGATGCCATATTCCCCAGCAGTTCAGTAGAGATTTTGCAAGAGGGGAAATAATAACTATATGGGAATTAAAACTACATACTTTTGTCAATATAGTATAATTATTCCCATGATACCCTGATAACATTGTTCAGTTTATGTTATGAATTGTAATGATTATCTTCAATACTGAAAGAATTTGCTATAACCTTTTTTTGTTTCTTGTAATTATTTTAGATGTTAATCAAAATGTACAAAGCATTTTTTTTTATTATTATTTTCTGCTTTATACTGGACAAAAATTGAGGGTCTTTTCAAAGAGAAGCCATAATGCAGAGAATAGATAGCTAGCACTTTCTCCTGTGCAATGGGTGGCAATAAGATCTTTGGGTACTAAAACCCACTGCAGCCACACAGTTTTTATTTTTATATTTCCTTTTTTGTTGCCTACTTTCATTAGTGAATAAGCTGATGCTGCAAATCCCTATCAGAGCTTAAAACATCTTAAAAGTCTGTTTCTGAGTTAAGTGCAACTTCCTGGAAAATGCGACATGGAACTTGGTGACTGAGATGACAGATAAAACCTGGATGTGAAAAAAAATAAAGAACATGTAGGAACCCTCCTGAGATAACACCATGGTCATGTGTTGAAATACTGGCTGTGCAATTTACTATAATTAAGGTTTAATTCCAGCACCCATGTGTGTGTTGGTTTTGCCCTTTCTAGGTGCTGTTATACAAACAAACAGTGTTAAGAGAAGGGAAAGAGAATCTGAGGGTGTACGAATACATAGATTTTCATCAGGGACACTCTCTAGAAGCAGCATGATCTGAGGTTTAAATACAATGTTTGGAATAAACAGCTCTTGAGTGATAACCCTAGCTCTGCCACTAACACTCTGCCCAAGGCAAATTATTTTACATCTATAAAATGGAAAACATAGCTACTAACCTGCTTTACAGGAGATTTGCGAAGATAAATTAGTTAATGTTTGTGCAATGTTTTCAACATGCAAAGTGCCATAAAGCTCCGTGAATTATTACCTCAGTCCTTGCCTTAAAACGTCAGCGAGGAGTCATAGAATACAAACTACACTGCAAACTACAATGTCCACAATCTCAAACACCATGCAGATGATATCTGAGCAAGCGGGACTGTAAAACCCGGCTAATTCAGCACTACTTAATTTATTCTCTTCCAGTAAAAAGCCTGCCCTTTAAAATCACTTTTGCAACACGCAGAGAAGACCTGTGTTGCCATCGAGGAACAGTTGCTGATGGATTTTTTTGGAGGGGCAAATGCTGACCCACTTCTCAGTGGATAATGAAAACCAACACATTTTTTTTGTTTCATTCAAGGAAAGGATCCAGCAGCAGGGATGGAAGAGAGAGAGAGGATAATTAATCCTGCTTTTTCCACTGATAGGGAAATCAGTTATTCATCCTCTTATAGTTACTTCTCTCCATGTGTGGCAAAGTAATCAGCTCAGCGGCGCAGGCGAGTGGCGGTGAGCAATTGCAGTTCAGTTCTGCAATCCGGCAGTATCTTCATGTGAAGGAACTACCAGCTTACCTGGACTTTATTTCACAGGTCAGCATGTTTACGCGTAATATCTAGAAGACAGGTGATATATACATACTGTAAAGCAAGCCAGTCAAAAGAAAGCTGAAGCAAGTTGTTGCATTTAGTGTGATATTCTCACTGTGCACTATCAATTTAAAAATTGGGGGTCAAAAGGTTGGCCTTTGTCCCATAATCTTTGATCCAAGCACACATGCAGCTGGTAATAAAAGTTTTGCAATATGAATATTGCATGCCCTCGGTAAAATTCACGTAGTTACATTAGCTTCAAAGGAGTTATACCAAAGGCAGTCACTGGGTAAGTGACCAGCTGTTTAGGGAAAATGTCATGTTTGAATTCAAACTGTTTCAGAAATTGTTCTGTTGTGTAAAAAAGGCCTGAAAGCCCTGCCTGTGATCATAAGCGTTTCAAACCTCAGTCTTAGAGTCTCTTTATGTATCTCATGACCTTGGCAAGTAGAGCACAGATGCCATGAAAGTAACACATTTGTGCTCAAAAAGGTGGGAGGACGGAATTCATGGCAGCTTGCTGCGCAGCCCCTTCAGCGGTACTGCACTGCCAGCAGCAGATGAGAGTCTCCTGTAGTGGATATCTGCAGTGTGGGAAAGAAAATTTAAAGGGGAATTTGCCTAGTCTTCCCTTGCCCATCATGTCAGGAATGAAGGAGGTGTTTAGTTAGCATCAAATTCTTGGGTTTATGTGCATTTATGGAGGGACAGTACGTGATAGGAGGTGAAGCAAGTATGAAATGTTCCTGCTCCGTATAGCAGGTAGAATCACAGTTGCACAAAAAATTCTGCAAAGCAAGTATTTGTTCTTTAGCGTGTTAGGACAGGACTTGGACAAGTTTCTCCACTGAATTCATATGCAAAAGATGTTTTCTTTTTTTTCCTTAAGTTTAGTTTGTTTTTCAATTGTCACTTTGAATCCTATCTTTTTCTAGATTTTAAAAACTCCATTGCCTTCCATAGTGGTAGCTTGATGCTCAACATGCATGTCTAGGGGCACAAGTCTTTTATTTAGTATTTATCTACAGAACTGATTTGAGGTTCCTTTCTTGGTTGTCTTAATTGCGTTTCCTTTCTCATAATGCAAGCTGCAATCATTAGTGTGTTCTGAGGATGTTCTTCGAATCCTCCCTGCCCAGAATTTGATCATTTTTTCCTGCTCCTCTCATTTTTAAAGATCCTTCTATTTGTATAAATAAATGAAAATGCATCATATACATGAATGTTTATGAAGTTGCACTGTGTGAGCATCTCTGAAGCAAATTGCATTGATGTTGTATTGTAAGCCCAGATTCTGCCCTCAGTTACAGCCATGAAACAAATCGTATGAGTAGAGTTCCTGTTACTAATGTCTGAGTTTACTTCGAAGTACATCTTTCACATTATTTACAAAATATAATCAAACCAGAATGTCAGCTACAGCATACAAAAGCTGACTTGTCACCCAATTCCTCTTAATAAATGATGAGAGGCATGGCGGGACAATACCTGGTTAAAGGCATGTGGTCAGGCATTGGTTTTTGTGCTAGGTTAAGTAAATGGGATGGTGGTTTTCTCTGCCTAGTTAGGACAGTAACTAGTTAAACTATCAGAAAAAGATTGTACAGAGGAAGTTGACTGGTAGGAGAAAAGTAATGCCTGTCTCAGAGGAACATGCATCACAGAGGAAAGTCAAGATACACTCAGAGGCTATTTTGCAATCTATTGTGTTCCAGTACCCTGTGATAGACACAGGCATTCAGCATGTCATCTCCCAAAACTCCTGTCACTCTGGACTTCAGTTCTGGAGTTCCCAGTTAATCATAACAGTTCTAAGGCTTCATATCCTATTGACTGTGTGACCCAAGTCTTCACAAGAGCTTTCCAAAGAAATTGCCACCAGCATTTAACAAGTTTGTATGTTGAATCATGATTTACTCAGAGAGATCCCAGTCCAGACAAGTGACACTTCTATGTCCTGCTTATGTGCCTGAGTGACAAGACGGTGCTTCCTCCCACTTTCCAGAGGAGCAGCCTGTTAAAAAAAAAAAAAAGGAGACTGTAACCATAAGCGTATTTTACTGAATACTGAAGAGCTTGGGTTTGCCTCTCGGCAAGGAAAGATGTTGGGGGGGGGAGGAGCACCATGCCTGTACTCTTTTGCTTAACGTCTGTGGATGTCCCCGGAGCACCTCAAGAACACTTATATTATTGCGTGTTTATTAAGTTGTTACGCAGAGCAAGGAGCCCCTTCTCACTGCCACTGCAGGGGAATAGAAACGGTATGCACAGGTACGGACCCTCTTGTCCTTGTGCTAAAACAAGCACAGAAACAGTGCGGTTTTATTGCACGCACACACCTGGCCTCGCAAGCATCGGGCATAAAAGGCCCAGAACGAGAACAGGACTGTTTGCAGGGACGCCCAGCGGGCTCCGCTGATTTGGGGGGGGGGAGCGCAGAAAGGGGGGCCGGAGCCCCGGGAGATGCGCCCCTGAGGGAGCGGATGTAACCTCCGGAGCCGCTTCGTGGCCGCTGCTCCCCGCTCAAGCGCCTCAGCCCTTCCTCGCCCTCACTCCCCTCCCTGGGGGCTGCGGGGACCCGGCGGGGGGGGGGACGGGACAGGGTTTCTGCTGCAAACCGCCCCGGGGAACCCGCGCTGCCGCACGGACGCTGTGCCCCCGCGGGGGCCCGGCCTCCCCCCGGGAGGCGACACGGGGCGGGGGGGGAGGAGGGGCGGAGGCTGTGCCGGGGCCACGCCGCCTTTTTGCGAGCAGCGGCGCAAATGCGAGCTCGTGCCTTTGGCAGCTGCCGGGCAGGAGCCACCGGGGAGCGGGGCGTCCCCCCACCCCCTCGAGCAAGCAGTTAGACTGTCCCCTCCCCACTCACCCCCTCCTCTCGTCCGGTGTCCCGGGACAGGTGACGGGTCCGTCCCTTCCCCACCTGGGCGGGGAAGGCGCCGCCGGTTCCTCCTCCCCCCTTCTGCTTTGCTCCCGCCCCATCCTCCTCCTCCTCCTCCTCCTCGGCGTCCCCAGAGGGAGCCCCTGCGCTCCGCGGCCGGGCGGAGAGCGCAGCCGGGCGCGCCCCGTCCCGCAGCCGCCTCCAGCCGCTCCGCAAGCCCCTGCGCACCCGCCGCCGCCGCCTGCAGCGGGAGGAGCAGAGGGAGGGGGAGGAGGAGGAGGAAGGCAGCAGCCCGCCCGCAGCGGGGCACGCACGTGTGCGCGCAAGCCCTCGACGGCCGCCCTCCAGCATGCTGCGCGGAGCCGCGCGGGGCAGAGCGGCGGCGCGGAGCTGATCGCGGCCGCGGGAGGAGAGCAGAGCGGAGCGGAGCGGAGCGGAGCGGAGGAGCGGCTCCGCGGAAACCTCCCTGCGCCTCGTCCCGCCCGACCTCCCCCCCCGCTCCGAGGGAGCGGCGGACCCGCCGAAT
>NW_010973244.1:3100764-3299191 GCF_000737465.1 Haliaeetus leucocephalus | reverse complement strand
CCGGCGGCGCCCCGTGGGACCGCGGGAGCCGAGGCTGCGGGCGGCGGCGCGGCGCGGCCTCCCGTGGGGAGCGGCGGAGGGAAAGTCCCAGCTACTTTCCTTAAGGAAAAAAAAAAAAAAAAAACAAAGAAAGAGAGGGGAAAGGGGAAAAAACCCAAACCTATAGCAGCGATCACGCAGCTCGGACTTCCTGATTCTAGGTTTATTTTCTTTTGTGGGGGTGGAGGAAATGAAAGGGAATAAGCCTTGGCACATCTCGTCGGTCGTGCTTCTCTCCTGTCGTGTTTCTTTTTCTTCTTTCCCACCCTTCCCGCGTTGCCCAATCGCTCCCCGGAGCGCGGTGCCCGGCCGGGCGGCGGGCTGAGCCCGCACCGCCCCGCACCGCCGCTGCCGGCACCCCCGCGGTGGCGGCGGGGAAGAGCCGCGCAGCCCCGGAGTAAGCACCGCTCCGGTAACCCCCCCTGCCGCCCTGACCCGCACACCTCCGCTTGTCCTGTTAAAAAGAAAAAAAAAAGTATACACCTGGGAAGGCGGGGGGGTGGGGGTGGCGTGGAAAGAGGGGAAACCTCAGGTGGGTTCTGGCTCCCCAGTTATTAAAAAGCAGGGCGATTTATCCCTGCCTGACCCGGCGTGAAGAAGCCGTCCCGCCCCTGCCGGCGCTGTCCCCCCGCGCGGTGACCGCCCGGCCCGGCGGTGCGTGGGAACGGCGCGGAGCGGGCGCCTCCGGCTCGGGTTCGCTGGTGGGGCTGGTGCTTTGGGGCTTGGGTTTGGGCTGGTTCTTTTTTTTTTTGAGAAACTGGTTTAGAGGGTGAGAAAACGTTTCTGGCTGGACGGTTCCGTCGTGTTTTTTTTTTTTCTCTGTGTGTGGTGCTCTCTTTTGTGAGTTTGGAGAGCAGGCCCCGGCTGCTGTTCCAGGCGGAGTGCAGTCCTCTTTATCTTGGAAATCTGCCAGCCAGGGAAAAATGCAGATTTGGGTGGTGTGGATTGGGTTGGGTTTTTTCCTTTCTTTCTTTCTTTTTAAAGAAAAAGCGGGAGAAGAGAATTAATAGTTTTTAGAAGGGCTGATGCATGGCATAAAGCAACCGAGTTAGTCTTTTTGTGACTGTGGACAGTAAAACCGCCCTGAAAGGGAGAAACACCCCATCCAAAAGAACTAGTTGCACAACCTTTAAAAAGTGGAGAGATTCTCTTGTTCCAGGAATCAAGTTCATACCTGTTGTTGATGTAACATGGGCAGTTTTTCTTTCCCGGTTTTCTTTTTCTTCTTTTTTTTTCCCTCATCCTTTGAAAATGATGAGAAGCAGGATGATTCCATTTGCTGTGCTTGTGTTAAAAGTCTTTTGAGATGCAGCCTCAGGTCCACATGCCCTGTAGAATATAGAAAGTGTGAGGACAAATACCATGTTATAGTGTTCAATTCTGTGTCTCATAAACTTAGGAGGGTGCCAGTTATTTGAGGATTACTAAATAAGCAACAGCTAAGTGATAAACCCAATAGAGATTACTCTCAGTATGTTCTGTCAGCAAGTAACTGTTCCTCTGCGGAGAGCTAGAGGCTCAGTGGCAGAGGTGAGGGCAGAAGAATTTCTTCAGGAAGCGTTAATCAATCGATTGGTCATTTTTAGTTTCTCCCCACGCTTAAGGATAAGCAAGAAAATGAGTCAGGGGTACAAAATGAAGCGGCATTTGAGAATTGCGAGATACTGGTTTGAAGCAACAGGTCCAACAGGTAATAGAGCATCAGCGTATGTTGTGACCTGCCTCCTTGGTCAAGTGATAGGGCCTAGCATCAGAATTCAGAGTAATTCTGGAAGTAAATGTGCTGTAATAAATATATGCAACACTCTTGAGTTTTAAGACCAAATTCTGTGGATTTTAGAGTTCAAATCACATATGAAAAAAAAAAGTACCTGGGCAAATGTTGTTTTTGTTGAAGAATGTGAGAATCAACCTATAAAATCTGATCAACATAATGTTTGGATGGAAATTTAAATACAATTTTGGTTTTTTCCCAAACTTTTAGAATGAGGTTTTTGAATGTGGATGAGAAAAAACTGGTTTAGTTATAACATGGTAGTCACTAAGATACAACCCCCTCGCCCCCCAACTGTGCATATTCCAGAACCACACAGCATTGCTGGAAACTGAAGTACACTCACAGGGATCGATACCTGCCTCTCTCTTTTATCTACCTGCTCTGATGTTGACCCACATTAACCACAGTGGAACTAATCTGGATTTCCAGTAATGTACCCCGGATGGCCTGCTCGGTGGTACCCGAGATAAATATCTGCGACAGCCGGCGTGCCGCTTACACAGGATGCATTTGACCTGACCCGTGTCCGTTTTGTGTGGCAATGCTCGGTGACAGGGCTACAGTTAAGCGAACTGCTTTTTGTTGCTATATATTGGTTTTATATCGCTAGTTTTGATCTGTAGCTGCAGCCGTTGTGGGATGGGAGCATGCTGCTCCATGTTGGGAGCGTGCACGCAAGCATTCTGGGCAGCTCGGGACCTGCAGAAGTCGGCTGCGATGGCCTTCTGTACCAGATGTCTTACATTGCTCTCTGAAAAGCAAAGGAAAACTCAAGTTCCTTAAGGATGTTGAAGTATTCATTTTCACATGAAATGAAAAAGCTCCATCTAATATCCTGTGCAGTATTTACGTGTGGGCTACATGTGTACTGCTATTATGTATTGCTGCCCTTTACATTGTTTTGTAGTGTCTGCACTGTATATTATTCTGTACTTACTTGTGACAGATGTATACAGGTAGATTAATCTTTGTGGGTTGTGTAGGGCTTGATCCGGTTACGAGCAAGCATCCAGTGACTTTTCAGATGTCCTCCTGTGTAACCTGGCTGCTGCTCTGTGGGAGCAGAGATTGCTGCTACGCTGTTCTGTCATTCCTGTATTTGTATTATCCTGGTGCAGGTGGAGTTTTCTCTCTGGAGACAGGAGCGAATATATGCATGGGTGTAGGTATTTGGTTATTATCTAAAGTCTTGTCTATGCACCCATTCATTTTTTTTGTTCTCCTTGGTAAATGACTGAACGTTTTTGGATTTGGAAACTCAAATAAATCTGTGCAGCCTTGGCAGAGAATGCAGTTAGAGATACGGAAATTTAGATACTGATACGGTCCAATTTGGTGAGATAATATAATTAAATAAGTAGTCCTGAGTATAGACCTGCTCTTACTCCAGTGCCGCAGTGTGTGAATGATTAAGAACAAACCCCAAATCCCATCATGAAGGGCAATTTCTGACAAGCAGGGAAGGGAAGGTAAAGTGCCAGCAGTCATCTCCTTAATTTGAGCAATCTGCAAAATACAGCGGCTAGGTGAAAAAGTTGCAAAAGAGATTGGCCTCTCAGCAAAGTGTGTGTGTATGGTGAGCAGACTACACGCTGAAGTGACAGTAAATACAAATGTGTTATTTCTTGTGTCAAGAGTATATTAAGAGAGTTGCAGATAAATAAGAAATCAAGATCAATGCCCTGGAGACTTTACAATCAGAGTAGTCCATTGTAATTTATTTGTTAATTTATAGAGAGAGACTTTCAGGGAGTGTCACACAATGCCATTGTGGTCCTCAGGGCTGACTTTTGCATTTGAGTATCCATGTATCACTGAAATCACTGGGATATGCTAGCTTTAGCAGCAAGATAGCTGACTAGCCAAACCAGTTCCTTCAGAAGGTGTCCTTATCTTCCCTGAGCACAAACTGCCTTGCTTGTTAGCTCTTCGGAAACAAGCCCAGTGAAAAGTTTACTTCATTTTAGGAAGGACGACAATACCTTCACGGAATGTTTTTGCATAGAAACTGTTGATATTGGTACAAACTCCTTGATTAGTCCAAGTTTCGGTAGTAGGTGTGCATCAGAGGGTAAAGTCACCCTGCGTATTTGAGTGGAGTATCCCAGTAAGAGCTAACATACATTCAAAATTAGCAGTCGGCATGTTATGTTATAAGCATTGGCGTTTACACGTATGAGAACTCGTGTCAAATCTCACGTTAGATGGATCTGTATTGCAAAAGGGCTTGTGTAATGCAAATGTGCTTGTACTGTCAGAGAAATGCTTTGACTTGTAGAACCTTAATTGGGGGAGCCAGAATTGGCTGTACCCACAAAAGCATCCTCTGGCCAGTCTACATTAGGAGCACTTGCTGGGGTGACCTGGCTGACAAACCTTTATAATTTAGACTAGTCGAAACAGGGGTGAGGTCTATCTAATTCCGTAAAAAGATGACTTGCTAGCTAGAGTAGTTGTTATTTTGGAAGTGTGTGTGAATTGCATTAGGCATCTTCTATTTGTGTTTGCAATGTCTCAAAACCTGATTGTGCTGTACTGCTCTCCTTGAGCATCTGCTAGGGAAAAATGCAGTTCTGTCGGTCAGGGCTCAGCTGGCACAGCAATCGCACTCAACCCAGCTAGGATTTTGCTAGTTTTAGCAAAAAGGGAAAGTTATAAGGAAAGGCAGCAGAGCTTTTTTTTCCTGCTCAGTGGAAGGCATGGTCTCACTTTTTGTTTCCCGGATTTGCTCTGTAGCAGTCATAGAAGGTGTGTAGCCTCCAATGAATACCCAAGCAGCAGTTATTGCTGTGACGGGGATAGTCACCTGCCTTGCTCTCGCCTCCAGGTGAGCTTGAGCAACACATCTTGCCGTAAGCGCAGTTGGAGAAGTTAGTGTAGAATTTGTCTCTCTGGGTCCTAAGCAGCACTTCACCCAGCACCTGTGATGGGGGCGATGACCAAGAGCTGTGTGGCGCTGAGGTCTGCAGCAGGAGAGTGGGAATAATGACGAGGGATTAGCCGATGGGCCCTCACCTCTGGGATGCACCCTTCAAATGGGGCTGATGCAATGCCACAAGTCCCCTGGTCTGGGTGACGAGGGTGGGATAAAAGCTGTGTTGGATGTGACTCATCAGAAGTCCTCTGTTCCTGAGGACCGCTGCCGTTCCTACCTGTTGCCTCTGGAGATGTCGTGAGAGGCATGAGGACATGGAGAGCCAGCACTGTGGATTTATCAGCAGTGTGTAGGTGTGGGTAGAAAGTGTTCAGCTGAATTTTTTTTGCCAGGAATTAATGGTGCGCAGGGTGGAAATCCACTGTTTGATGTTTTGTGTGGACTCTGACATTTGTTGTTCAGCTTGGTACAGTACATGCTGACCCTGAAATACGTATTGATTTGACATTTTCCTATGCCCCTTCACTTCCAGGAACACTTTATTAGTAGGTGCAGTATGAGATCTAGTATTGTTTCTGCCCATTCTGGGTTTTGATGTGTTACCTCTTGGCTTCCAGCTACAGCAAATGGGACTGTAATACTTTTTTTAGGACTGAATTCTGCTGACCTAACAGTATTGAGTAATAGTATATTTTTTTTCCTTCAGAAATAGTTACAGAACATTTGGCCTGAATATGGGCAGCAGAAGTCATTCCTAAAGGAAATGTGCAAAAAAGAGATGTACTTCTCTGTACAGAGAAGTTGTACCAAAATAAATGTCTATTCCTGCTGAAGCAAGGTTGTTATTTATTAAGAGCTATGACATGCCTTCCTAGGTTGTTTTATAGGGAGAATGTGTAGGTGTGGGTCTTGTGCTCTCTGTGCTTAATAATGTTATTGAGGGTTGCTCACAAGGAGGAAGCCTGAGAAACCCACTTGTCTCGTGTGTTCGAACAGGACAACTTTCTGATGACCAGAGTGAAAAGATGAGGCCGTGTGGGTTGGCCATTGAGCTAAAAAGTACACATGCTACCACGCTGCACCTTTTAAATTTTTTTAAAGAACAGAAGCCATTGCTAGGAGAGAGCAGCGCTGGATTTACGTAGCCCATGAAGGCGTGCGGCGTGCAAGCTTTCATTTTGAAGTTTTAATGCAAAGTGTGTTTTGCCTGTTGACAGATCCGTGCAAGGCAGATGCAAGGTTCCTCCTCCTGCCAGCATGCCTTCTCCTGCCCAACACATCTGTGTACATGAAAGTAAACATCTACGTGTTCGCGTGCATGTCGTACTACTAGAGTGCATCAGATCATGGGTGGGTTTTGTTTGTTTCAGTGGTTGAAGAGAAAAAAAAAAACAACTGGAAAAAAAGAATAACTTCCAGTCAAATGAAACAAATGCTAGGGTGGTTCTAGTGAAGTGAAGGGAAAAAAATAAAACAAACCAACAACAAAACACCGACAAAAAAGCCCTGTTTTAAGATAATTTGGAAGACTAAATTTGACCTGAGACCATTTCTTTTCTTTTTAAGTTGGATAAGAAGGAAAATGAAATGCCGTTTGAAATGAAAATTTGCAGGTTTATTTTGAAAATACCAGAACACCACTTCATTTTCTTATGCCTCCCTCCCACTCAGTTTTTTGGCCAAGGCGTGTTTGCTGAGTTTGGCTCAAATTAATGAACTAACTTCAGTTTGCTTCTTCCCCCCCTGAAAAACTTAAGGTGTTGGGGGTGGGGTAAAATGTCATTTACATACACATAAATAGCTCCGCTCCCATCTGGGTGAATGTTAAGTGGAAAGATAAATGCAGTCCAAAATGTTTGTGATCACTTTTTCCCATTTTCATCAAATGAAATAAAAATAATGCAATAATAGAAATAATGAAATATAATAAATACATTTTTTTAAAAAGCTGGGTAGCCATTACATCCCTGGCCTATGTATGTTTGGTGCCTTCACCGTACCTTGCTAACCTCTGGCCAGAGTTGGAGCTGGAGGCTTGCAGCCTCCTTGCTGGAGGTACACAAGCAGGCCGGCCGGGGCTTTGGGCAGGCGGCGTGAAAGCTGCCGAGCAGTAGCAATGCCCCAGGGGCTGGCCGTGCTTCTGTGTACGTTAAAAGCCTTCTCCTCCGTCTAGCGGTTACCACTCTGTGGCTCCTTTACCTTGCAAAGGTGCCACGTGAAGGGTGGGTGGCCTCCCCAGGTGTAGCCTCCAGCTCCCTGGAAAAGTGGTGGGCTTGCCAGCTCCCTCCATCCCAAACCAAAGGAAAAAAAAGAATAAATACAAATATGCAGGACCAGCAAAGGCGGTTTTGCCAGAACTGCTCTGCCAGAGTAGTCGGCTCCTCCTGGGGCGCGGGGGCCAGCGGGGCTGGGCAAGTCGGCAGGGACCATGTCAGGCAGGATGTTTTCCGAGGAAGATGTGGAAGGAAGGAGGAGAGGATATAAACCAGCTGTCTTGATGACAGTATAGTAGTATTTTAGCTCTGGCTTTTATGAGAAGAAAATTAGCAGTTTGTGGGAATGGGTTTTGTGTGCATTTGGTAATCAAAATGCAGTGGCATAATCCCTGCCTTCCCGTCACCAGATTCAGCAGTAAATATGAAGATAACCAGAAGAGCCCTGGAAATCAGCCCCTCTTAGCACTGGGGCACTGCGAGTTCATGCAGCGCTTCTCCTAGGTAGGGAAAAGTCTTATTTTACCTATCAGGAGCCACGGGACCGGAGCCATGGAGGCTTTGAATGGTTGCCTGAGGCAACACAGCTGGTCGCTGGCGAAGTTGCCTGCTAGGATTTTGGCCTCTCGCCCCACGCCCAAGCCAGCGATAAACACTGCCTGGAGTTGGAGATAACCAACATCCTATTCCGGGCTTACTCGCAAGCTTCGAAATGATGTCTCATGCAGAGCATCGTTGTTCCTCTTTCCTGAAGGCCCTTCTGCGTGTCCTTCCCTGGGCACGTGTCCCTTGATGGAGCCTGGCCGGAGCCTGGGCTGAGGTGACCTACAGTGGCATGCATCTGGCTTGGCTCCTTGCGACCGAAGTGGGCTCATTCCCCGCCTGTGGTAGGGCTCAGCATGCCTGGCCCCTTGTTCCACCGCCCCAGGGGAAGCCCCGGCACCCGCTGAAATAACAGTGGCGTGAGACAGCTGCAAATCAAGGTGGGGTGTAAACAGCTGTAAAGTCTGAATTGTTTCCTAAGTTATGCTTTCCACATAGCTGCAGCACAGTTGTGATGGCAGTTTTCATGTTTGCAAGGCCTAACTTAAAAAAACAAAAAAAAACAAACAAAAGGAGACTATAGCTGCTTCTGTCTGGGGATATGTATACACCCCCCCCTTAAGATCTGAGAGACATATGTGCACTTTGTGAATCAAATTCAGCTTTCAGGTCTGAGGTAGTAAACATTTTTTCTTGAGAGCTGTGTACTTAAATTCTGCAAAGTGCAATTACCCCTGCACGTGCAGTTCCCAATTGCTAAGCAATTCTCTGATCTTGGAAATACCAATTTTTTCCATTGCATTAATTAATACATTACATTGTAGCTCATTGAGTCTCTATTTATTTTTTTTTTTAATTCTTAAGTTCAAAATGCCTTTGTAGAACAATCGTGTTTTCTGAAGTTCACTCAGGAGGTAAGACCAAGGAAGGAGGCAGGGTTCAAGGAAGAAGCTTGTTTTAGCAGTCGGGTCAGTTATTTCAACAGTGCCTTTAGCAAAGAAGTAAGAGGCTGTTTGCACAAATCAGTAACTAGTTCCCATGATTCAAGTTCATTCAAGTCATTTGAATAAATAAATGACTTCTAGTAAATGAGACAACCTCTGCAATTAGGATGGCATGCTGCATATTTCATGTTATTTATTATGTGGTTTTCAATAGATATGATTAAGTTGGGTTACACTTGGAACGCTGGGTAGCATTTCAACACAAGCCACTTAACCAAAGCTTACATTAAAATGAGATACACATTTGTTTTGTACAGGTGGCATTGTGCTGTATCTTCAACACTTATGTTTTCGTATTAATTTTCCACGAGCAGATACTTAACAGGGAAAAGGAGTCACCTTGCCAAGTGCACCTCTGCTTTCTTTAATTGCAGTGAGGAATTCTTAAGCAGGTGCTTACCAAACATTTACAGTTTGCTGCAGTCTTAGCTTTCCTTCATGTCTTCCTGGGCCATCAACTCCAATGGATGTGGCATAACCAGAGATGCAGAAAACTGCTTTTCTCAGATGTGCTCATGGATTATGTGCTATCCCTGGTGTTTCCAAGGGGATGTGCTTCATGGTTCACTTGCAGCTTCTGCTGTTGGGTTTGGACTTGTGATGAGGCATGGTAATTCGGTGTAGAAGACAAGGAAGAAAAGGTCTTCTTGTCCTTTGTTTCCTAATGTTGTTATTTTGTAGTTTGTCTTAATTTTAAGTAGCTGTATTATGCAATCAAAAAATCCCATGTGCTTTTGGCATTGTGAAAGTAGTATTCAAAAAAAAATATGGTCACTTTACTGCTCTGTCATAACTGGTTATACCACATACAAAGCAATGTTGATTAATTTAAGAAAATACAACCTGAGCTATCAAAGGCAATAAGCAGCTCTGGCTGATGGTGCACTCTGGGGATATGGAGAATAGGTAAGATTTGGGGACCTGCTGGCCCGATAAGCATCTGCTCTGTTCAGGAGAAAATTTTGTAATCATGTTTCTTTCCAACTTTTTCACTTAACATAAAAGATACATAAGACACTAGGGATACCTATTCGATAAAAAAAGTCTTTCAAAATAATGAAGATACCAAATCTTCAGTGCCAGATAAAAATAACATTTTGCATATGTGATCACTGTTTTTTCTTCTGCAAGTAGAAGTTACCACTTCTTCTACCTGAAGGTGTTGGTGGTAAACTCTGCACAAACTATGACTTTGGAAGCTGGAAAAAACAATCCTTCTTCACTCCCTTTAATCATTGGGAAGGGGAAGCTGTGGTAAGAGCAGATGTGACTAATGTTTGACAAGCTTGCTTCTCATGTGTTAAATCTGAAGGTACAGAGATCGTCTACTGGGCATGTGAAGACAAGGAAACCTTCCCCACAAAAAAGTGGTGGAGAGATGTCCTCAAGTCCCTGAGTGTGAGCCCATCAGTGGCTGGCACGACATTCTTGGGAACTGCTGAACAGAAAGCGCCTTTAGTCAAAAGCTGTTAAATGTGTGGAGTGTTTTTTTCTCCTCCATTTTTATTGCAGCCTGTTTCTCATGAATGGAAACTTGACATTCTCACTTGTTGAACAGGATTCAATTTGTTTTGCTGCTCTTCAGACTAGTTTTGCACCAAGTCCATCCCTTCCCCCCTCCCTGTTAAAAACAAACAGAAAACCCCAAGTGAAAAACCGATGAAACCAGAACAAAACAAACCAATTTTTTGGAAAGAGAAGTGTTAGTTGGCAAAATCCTGACTCTGGAAGCTGTTTTGTCACAGCTAGACCATAATTGAAGCTGTCGGGCCTCCGCATGAACATGGGTTTTGCACCACAGAGCAGTGTGTAGGACACGGGGCCCTTGGTGTTTGCTGAGAGTTGGGAAGTGGTGGAAGTGTGACTTCATTTTCAGAGCCAGACTAGGGGAGGGAAGTCACTCCCTGAAAAACAAGCTGTCAGAAAAACCTAGTAACAGCCCTATCTCCCCTTCCTCAGATACTGATCCAGGTCTTTCCCAATGGAGACCTCCGGTGTTGTGAACAGAAGATGAATTATGCCCAGGAAGAGTGTTTTTCCCTCTTCAGGTTCAATATTTGAATCCTGACTGGTATCTGATTGCTCACAGCAAGACTGTCCTTACCAAGGCACAATGGCTGGCAGGGCATTGAATGTCCATACAAGTGTTTGGCTTTCTAATTAAAAACTCTCTAGCTGGTCCTTGTGTACTCCTACATGTTGGGGACAGAGCACAGGCTTCTGTTTGAAGTTTCACTTGTGGAGCAGGGGAAAGTCAACGTTAGAACTGAGCTGGTGTCTTTGTGCAGCAGACTGAATGAAGTGCATGAGGCTTGCAAGGTGGTATCAGCTCCATGTTTTGCCTTTATTGTTGTGGTTGTAGCATCTAGGTAGATATTGATGCAGTTATCACTTCCCCAAAATTAATGGCCGAAGTTCAGTCTTTGAGAGTAGGAGCAGGGTCAAGTATTTCTCAGCAGATCCAGAAAGGGAAACATGCAATTCATACTTACGTTGCATGCTCAGCTTCCACCTACCTGGAAGGGACGATACGTAGTTGAGTTGCAGCAGTTTTAATTCGGTGTAAAGGGAAAAATGTGATCTCTTCCACTTGTAATTCCTAATCTGACCACTTGCAGTGAGGATGTCTGCAGTAGGAGGTGAAGTCAAAACTTGAGCATCTTCAGTTGTCTGGTAGGATCTGATCATTTCTTAAAACATCTGTGTTAGGGTACATGCCCAATTAATGGATCAGTTTGATAATTTGCCTTTTTGTTTGGGATTTGAAAGGATTATCATTGAAATGCTCTCTCACT
This sequence comes from Haliaeetus leucocephalus, assembly GCF_000737465.1. Lineage (NCBI taxonomy): Eukaryota > Metazoa > Chordata > Aves > Accipitriformes > Accipitridae > Haliaeetus > Haliaeetus leucocephalus. Next base: position 3,287,945 of record NW_010973244.1, on the reverse strand, counting down.
TCCATCTGGTCTTCATAAAGTAATTAAGTGTCGAACAATGGTATTGTCAGTCTGTTTCCTACCTAATAAGATCTGTAAGGTGCTCTTGTTAATGATGTTATTATTTCAGAGCTGCTCTTGTTCTCTCTTCCATCCTTAATGAGGCAGATCCCCTAGGCAGCATCACTTTATCACAGTTGTCTGTGGTAGATGAACTAATCCAGCACCATGGAAGTTTGTGTTCATCAGTGTGTAAGGTGCTCCCATCAGTATGTGTGGATAATTCTCCCTGACACTGAAAAGATTTGTCAAGCGCAAAAAAGGAAGAACAGATCCTTTTTCTAAATGAAGATCGTCTTGATTTGAACAGCAGCAGTCTGGTTTGCATCAATAAGCACATGGTATTCAGTGAATTAAGAGTAAAAATAGCTAATTAACACCTTCTCTGTTTCTTTTGCATCTGGTCATTAGTACTGTGAACCAAATTAATTAATGATAGCATAGGGCATGGAAGGTGCTAATGCCAAGGTCAGGTCAAGAACTTAATTCTTTGAGGTTCTGGAGAGAAATGTTCCCTTTTTTACTGTATTGCCTGTTTCCCAGAGCTGCCTCCGTGTATCATGGAATTTAATATGTGTATGCTTGTATGCTCAGCTGATGTCTGTATTTTGTATTTCATATGAAGAGAAAATCTGAATTGGTTATGGGCACTTGAAAGGGACTTGGGCTATTTTCTTCCAGTTTAGTATGGTACCGATTGGATCCTGTCTATGAACTAAACTCAAATACTGTTTCAAAGATTTGGATCATTTCAGAAATGGCAAACATATGACTTCTGAGTAAACAGACTAGTTATAGTAGACAGGATTAGAAAATGGATTGTTCTGGGCCAACACTGTACTATTGAGAGTGATGATAGCGTATTGGTAATTGCGCTGTTGGGCTTAATGGCCCATAAACTGTGATAAAAGCTTTTGTAAAATTGTCAGCAATAATTCCCTCCATTGTTAGATTGCCAATGAACGTCTTCAGCCCCTGGAATAAATTGCTACCATCAATTGTGTTTATGTAATTATATAAAATAAGACTTTCGTTCTGAAAGTGTAATAACTCAAATAAAAAAAAATAAAATAGCGTCAGCTGAAAATTAACAGGTCAGGTCCACAATTGCTGTAACTGCGCAGAACTCTCTCACCTGGGTTGGGCCGGGGTAGGTTTACACCTGAAGCTGTAGTCCCATGTGTGGAGAATAGGTGCCTTTTCATTACCTCTGCCAAGCGCTCGCTAGGTCAGCAGAAATGGGCAATGTCGCTGCAGGTTTTGTATGAAAACTCAAAAACAGTTGAAGTTTACTATAGTTCTATTCTGTCATTAGTTTTCTCTGTGTTTTTTTTAGCATGACAGTTATTAGAATGTGAACATTAAAAAGGTGAAACTGCTTTCACAGGCATTAATATGCCATTCAAAAAAAAATGCAGAAGCACTTAAATTTTGTCCATAGCTTACAAGCTGTGTCAATGTATGGACCCTTTCAAATTGTTCTCACAGCTACTAACTTCCTACCTTTCCTTTTTTTCCCCTTCATCCCTTCCACATGATTGGTTAAATAACAAATTATCAGCCACAGTGTGATACAAAATGGGCTATAATCCAAAGTGGGAAGAGAAGGAAGTTCTCTTGCAAGAAAATAAATAGCACAGGGTATTTAACAGTGCATTAAGCAACATAGCTGTTAGACTGCACTGATAATACAGTGATGAGAGCAGGAAAATACTCTATATGTCATTAGTTTAGTCAAGCGGTGAATTGCTCTGGCTCTGATATTGTTGGTGATATTCAACATATCTAATGCAGATGCATTGATAATGCAAAGCATAGTGAAGAGTTGAACATGGACTTTCCACTTCCGCAGCATGGGATGCAAAGAAGGAGCTGCCTTATCTGCCTGCATTTTTATACTCTAGGGAGGAAGGGAACAGAAACGTTCCTATTGCTAAATAGGCACAGAGTCTGTCCTCCTAGAGTTATTGCTTGCCTGTGTTTATTTACTTGATTTTCTTTAGGGGGTGGCACCAGAGGTAGGAACATATCCTGGGGCAGTATGTTCTCCAGTCTCCACCTATGCAGCTTCAGGAGCGCTTTACCCCAGAAAAACATAATTCTTAAACTAATGATCTTGACTGGCCCACTGTCTGTGATAAAATTCCTTGCTCCATCTCCACCTTCCTGATGTATTTGGCAGCGGGTGGTAAAAGTGGAATTCAAGGAGGGCCTCGAAGAGAGTCTGGCTCCCCAGCTTCAGAGAGTGCAGCTTTGAAGAAGACCACTGCAGCTACATGCAGGGGAGTTCATGGAAAAGGTAAAATCATGGAGAGCTGGAGGAGAAAGAAGAAAATCTGGAACTCTTGCTTCTCAATTACAGTAACACTGCAGCAGGGACACACATCTTCTATTGAGGTTTGATCCAGCAAACCTTAGGCATAATATCCCTTTGAAGTCTATGGATATTTTGCCTGCCAGGACTGCAGGATCAGGTTTTTTTATTACTTTATTTGCCTAAGAAAACTCTTCTCATCTAGTTTAAAGGGAAAAACTGATATAGAATACCACACTGTGTTATATGAAGACTATGCCAAAAAGTAATTCTAGTGAAACAGAAGGTAAGATTAGAAATTATAATCACATCACAAGGTATTGTGGTGTCAGTGTTATAACTTGAAATGAGCCTTTTGCCTGGGTATGCTTAAAAGTAAGTCTAGTAAATACATATATTGGTAATTGTCCTTCCACTTTCTTTTCCTAAAAAATTGTTTCCAGATATATTGTTGGATGGGATTAATATGGGTGAATTCTTTAGGTCGTGTAAAGTGGTGTGGCTTGAGCATTGCTTTCTGCCAGCCAAAGCAGTGATCTGATGGTTTAGCAAACAGGCAACGTCTCTAAACTTGCGGGAATGAACTTGATGGAGTTGAGTGGCATTTCACTTGCGCACTGGATGTGTTGGAGCCAAAACTTTTACATGGGAGTTCTTACAAAGAAGTGTGTGTGTGCATGTGTATACATCTCTTTCTCTCTCTCTCAATTATTTACTATAGCCCTGAGATGATATGTTAATATGCAATTCTTAGTTGATAGAGGCCTCTGGCACTCTTGCTTTATACTTAAGGAAAAAAATGGTGTTACCACAGGAACTGCTATACCACGTGGTACTGAAGCAGCTCCCGTCTATGTAGCACTTAGAAAAGTACATTAGACAGATTTTTACAGTGCACGTAACTAAAGTGAGAGTAGGAACTTAACACTTGCTGAACGCTACAGTAAAAGGAGAGCATGAATTTGTTCAGAAGTTGAGAAAAGTTCTTAATGGAAATAGTAGCAATAGCTCCGATCTAGCAAGCTGCTTTGGCAGATGCATTATTTCAAGTCTATGTGTGATCCCTTTGAAATCAGAGGAGTTGCTTGTAGGCCTAGAGTTGGTACAGGTTCAGGAGCCTTGTTGTACAGGGGACAAAGATGACATTGTTTAAGGGAGCGATGGTTTTGAGAGGCTCAAGTGGTGACAATTTTGTAGGGCGTGACTGGCGAGGGCAGATACTTGGCATTTCTCAACAATGAGCCGCTGAAGATGATTGAAATGGAAGTAATGGGTAACTGGAAGTGTCGGAAGTTTTGATTTGTGGGCGTGAGTTTTGGACAAGGTTTCATATTACATTTGTGCATCACCTGTATTTGATATCAAGGAAACGGTGTTGGGGTGTGTGCATATTATGACGTTTTGCTGTCTCTTAAACCTTAATAAATAGACTTGCTGTCTATTTATAATGTGGTACATTATAAAAGTTTCTGGACAATAAAATGTAATTGTTGTAGTTGAGGCAAGAGACCTAGGAAAGACTAGGAAAGGTTTTAAGCTAGTCTGGACTCTGTAAGCCTATACTTTATCATTGAAAACCTAGTAGTGTAAGGTCAATATCCTATTTAGGAATTTTCCTTTTAAGATGCTGTGGTATAGGAAGACTTTCTATGCTAATGAATTCACTACATTTCTTTGTATTCTTAATCCGTATCAACTCTTAGAAACTGAGCTGAGTATCTGTGCATTAATAAAACTATGTGCTTAGAAAAAGCATACTTGGGATTATGAGGAATTACTTATTACTCTCGGTAGCACTGTGTTCACATGATTATTATTGATTACTGTTCTCTTGTGGACTTCCCCCACAGCTTCTGTTTTTGTCAGATTGCATAAAACAAAAGCACAAATGCAGTTTTCTAATTCTTGAAATAAAAACCAGAAAACCGCTATGCACGTATGCTGGTCCCTTTCCCTGTTGACAGAAATTTCTGGACGGCACCTTTAGTCTTTGAAAGTGTTTTGGAATCACCATATGGACAAAATTCTGCATAGGTGCTAATCCAAAACTGTGTAAAAATGAGTCCTGTGCTCTGCAGCCTGAATTTTAGTCTCGTCTACTACTGTTCACCAGTGAGCTATTGTTAGTTGTGAGATAAATAACGTGGGGGCCTGGAGGGAGCAACTCTTCTAGTGGTGTCTCTGCTCCTGCAGGGTTACTGTGCTCTCTCTCCCCAGTATGTTCCAGGGCTAGTCCTGGCGATCCACCTAAGGACAGGCAGTGCTGGGGATCTCGCATCGTTTCTCCCCCATCAGGGTCCTTAGTTGGGTAATTTAAGAGGGAGCATTGCAGAAGTTTGTCTCATCTGCTATAGCTGGATGTTCAGAGCTGAACCTAAGCCCTGGTGAAGCCAGGGTGCCGTTAAAATGCCTGTGAAAATTCACAAGTTTTGCATGAAAGCCGTGTTGGATGGAAGGCAGCTGGCCCTTTCCCCTCCTAGACTGAGTCAGGTGATCCAAAGATCACTTTTGGATAATTCTGAACCTCTGCTTTTTATGCTTTCACTGTGGTATAACCTCCAGCGCTTGAGGTGATATTCCTTCTCTGTAATTCCCATTCTGATCTTCTTCACAGATACTCTCCCTTGATAAGTATCTTTATTGTCACTTGTACTTTAGGATGGTGGAGCAGGCTTATACTCTGTAACCATCCTACAGCCTCAGTACATTTTGTTTGAACAAATGCCAAAAGCACTCTGAAGTTCACCAAGTTAAAGGCAGTGACAGTGGCTGTATCCTGGGACTGGAAACTTTGCATGCGGCGTCTTTGCGGTGCTGCCCAAAGGATAAGGAATGCTAAGCGAGGTGGACCCCAAGAAGTCTCTTCAGTAACTCAATTTAGTTCTGGTACAAATATGCCACGGGGCTCCAGCTCATGAAAGATTTTCCACGCATATTGCAGTACTGTATTAAATGAATAGATTTTTAGTGAAGGTATTCAGACATGTAACATGTATGATAATTTGCCTGAAACATAACAAAAAGAAGTCAATTTGTAGTCAGAAGTAGAATTTTTTAACGATGTATTTTGTTGTTTGTAGTCAGTGTTTTGAATGCACTGCAGCAATAATTAGGCAGGCAGTGATTTCTCTCAGAAATGTACATACACCTTTAAAAATGCAACCTGTCTGCCTGATACCCAATTAATCACTCACCTCTGATGATAAACTCAATGTTACGCAGGGAATGCTTTCCAGCACTAGCAGGATTTTTAAAAGCTGCTTTAGATGTATATTAAAAATGTTTTTGGAGACAGAGAGACAGAAAAGCTTAGAAGTCTGATGACTGTTTATCTGAAAGGAGTTCCCAGGGGAAGAGGAACTGGGTTCCCTGTTCATAGTGGTTTAACCAGGCAGGGAATTTATTTGGTCGTCTGCTCACAGAGACATTGAGGGGACAGTCTATTTTAAAATTCAAAATGAAAGGCAGCGAGATTATTCCAGTACATGAAGTTCAGGGCCTTGTTTAAAGGATGCGGTGGTAGCTAGGGCTGGTACCTGAAGATGTTTTCTCCGTAACTTGCAACCTATGCACAAAGCGAAAGCGAGTGACTGGCGTCTGGGGGAGGAAGCTTCCCAAGGCTTAGAAAATTATTTCGTAGGCTCCATATTTCATTGCACCAAATTTATTTATAATGCTTGGCGCTCCTTGTTTAAAATGCATGTGTTCACTTTCTGGGTTTCCTGATTGTATGTGATGCGGTATGCTAAAAAGAGAGGGCTTGCTATAGCTATGGACTAAGTTAAACACCAGAGGCTTCTGAAAGTCATATAAGAAAGTCTTTAGTTTGACAGCAGAGTTTCATTTATAGGGAGGAATAGCAAACATTTACCTGTGCAGCTGGCAGCTGCATGGGCAGCTGTTATCTAAAGCTAACAGTGCCTTTACATGCGCAGGAATGGAAGGGGAGAGTCTAAGTATAGCTGCAGCATTGTGCTGTGAAAACACGAGGTCACATTCTGCCCTCAGGTAAATCTTCCACAGCCCTGCCGAAGTGCTGAGGTACTGTACTCAGGACTGAAAGTAGACCTGGGTCTGCAGCCAGGAAAAACAGCGTTCAAAAGCAGGGATGCAAGTCTTTCAGGTTTGCTCCCAGTCTGGGCTGCCTGGCATAAAGGGCTTGTGGCAAAAAAAGCTGTTTGTCCTTTATGAATCCAAGCCCTTGTAGAGAAGTCCTATGCAGTACTCTTTCAATTACTTCTTGTTGTTTTGGGTATTTATTTCAGGCCACTGTGTAACTAACTGCACTAAAGAATTCTGCATGGAAATAATAATTAATCTGTTGCAGATAAAGCAGGGGATTTTCATTTAGCATCTCAGAGTAAGTGCTGGAAGAAGTATGGCCAAGAAAAAAAATGCAGCAAGGAGGAGCTAAAATTACCTGAACTCAAGTATTAAATCTTCAGCAGGTTCTGGGTTTTAGGGAGGGGTGGGGGTTGGTTTTGGTTTTGTTTGGGTGAGTTGGACTGACTGTATAGGGATCAGAATAATGGTAGTCAAAAGAGGATTATAAAATCAGGATCTGTGTATTATAATTGTCTGCACTGTTATATAGATTTGATATGGTCTAAGCCCTGCCCCACTCCCAACCCCAAGTAATTGTACATAATCAAGAAATTACATGCTTCGATACAGGGCACACAGACTAAAGAAATTACATTTTTTTTCCTCCGGGCATTTACTTAGCCGTAAAACAAAGGGTGGGTGAAGCCACAGCAGGAAGTAAATGCTGGGGTCTTAAAAGCGCCTGTGTGTGCATGTGTGGAAATTGCCACGAAATCCGATGGTTTTGGGAAATGTGTCCATTGGTAATTGCCTCTGACTTTCCAAGGAGCAGGTAGGCACCAGCCAGGGCCAAGCGCTACACGGGGGCTCCTGCTGGGTGGGAGATGCCCCCGTGGGAGCCCCTCTCCTGGGGCGCTGGGGAGGGAGGGCTCTGCCTGCCCCGCAGCTCCTGGCACCGCTCGCAGCCTCGCATGCTGGCCCCGCTGCACGTTCGCTCTTTGGCCCCGGCTTGGCGGCTAGAGTGGTTCGGTCTCCTTGATAAGCTGGAAGGTTGTGTTTGGGTTAGGCGTGATTCACGGTGTTAAAACTCGGCTAGGCGAGGGATTGCTTAACCTCTTCCTTAGGGTCCTCTTAATTTATCCATCGATAGCATTTTCTGGCAAAGGCTGTCAGGATTTGTAAGTTGTGGAGCAATAGAAAACAAAAGGGGAAGAAAGAAAAAAAAATCTATTAAGCTTTGAACTACACGTTGTCTACAAACTGCCATTAGCCATGACTGTCTATTTATTAGTTCACAGCTTTGGGATATTCTGCTTTCATTAATATTGAGAATTAATCTGCACTGTGTTTTCCTGCAGCATTAGCAGCAATCCTTCTGCTGAATACAAATTAGGTTTTTTTGCTGCAGTCCAAATTCAACTATGGGTAGAGGTTTAAAGAGGATATTTATGGGACACCTGCATGGAGTAGTGGGTTCTGGTTTGGGTGTTTGGAAGGGTGGTATTTGGTTTTTTTTTGTTGTTTGTTTGTTTGTTATTTTTTTTAAAGCGACACTACTTTCTGCAGCATGCCAAGATAGCAGGTGGGATATTTACATCTCCTTTCTTGCTTTCTTTTTTTAAGGCATTTGATCCCGTAGGGGCTTAGGACTTCATAGCCTATTTCCATCAAAAGAGAATTTGGTCCTTTTATACGTTGGCAAAATCTCAGGACAATAGTCAGTTTGCAGATCTTGCATCATTTCTGAATACAAAAGAGCTTTGTAAGCAAAAACTAGCCCTGCAGTATCTGAGAAGCCTGGAAAAGGTGCTGAACAACTTCTGCACTTAACTAATGTGTTACAAGGATACTTGCAAACTGGCTGGATCAAGCCCTGAAGAAGGCGGAAGGAGACTTCTCCCTGGCCAAGGAACCCAGTGCCAGTCTTGGGCGTGTTGTGTTTGCTTTCTTTTCTCCCAGGCCGAGATAGGCTTATTCTTTTGCCCAGCCACTTGCCTGTTGCCCTCGCCAGAAGTTTTCGGGTGGGTGAGTGCATGCAGGGCTGATTTGTGCCTCCGGATGAAGCTCCAAAAGAAGGAAAAGCAGCTTATAGCTGGGTAGTTTGGGCTTGCTTTCCCCCAAGTAGCAGTGCCAGTTAATTTGCTGCCCCCAGGGTATTGGTACCTGCAGCCTTTTTCTTTGGGGTGAGCAGTGGAGAAGAGAAGAGCACCATGTGATGGCTGTCCATCATGTAATTTGATTCAAAAGGTGCTCCCTCCCTGCAATCTTTATTTATTTTTAATTGATTTTTATTTAATTACGTGCATTGGACAGGCAAGACAAAATCCCCTTGATCTTTGTAGCGTTTTGAAAATGAATGACAGTGAAAACGTTTGTTCTTCAAGCTTCATTTTGCATCTTGGCCCTGGGCCCCATTTTATTGGCAATTTATATCCATTAGAAAGAGAAACAAATCTCCACAGATCCTGTCATGTACAACAGCTTCCCATCTAAATTTGAAGCGTAATCATGCACAAACATTGACTTGACCAGTATTGCTAGTGGCCTTCATGTTAAGCAGATAGTTAAAAGCTTAATGACCCCTTTGAAACCCAGTGCTTGCTTTCTGTCACATATCGATGGTATTCTGTGAGGCCAGCAATTGAATTTTTTTTCTTCTCAGTGGTTTTTAGAGAACATTTCAACTGCTGGCACAGTTTGTCCGGTCCATTTCCCGCGTTGGTTAAGATCGAGCTGTTTGGACAGGGCATGTGGCCATGTGCCATCACAGCCTAGTGGGTTCATATAGCATCCTCAGGATTTCTTCTCAGATCTGGTGAACACTCATTAACTTGCTTTCCCAGTCATCGTGGCAAGAAGAGAAGTTGCCAGTTGGATGAGAAATTTGTATGATTCAAAGGAAAATCCCTCAGGCCTAGGACCTACGTAGCACTGAATATTTTCCTTGGTGAACCTAGTCACCAGGAGGTCTGCTTGTGGTGAAGTCTGAGAAGTAAAGGCAGGGAGGCCCTAACACTGAGTTGTTGCCCCTTGACTTTGTCCATAGTGGGCTTTTTGTTATATGGCTTAAGGGTGGAGAGGGCAAAAATTGCCAAGTACCTGGTTTCTAAGTATCTGTGGTGAATGACAAAGTAGTGCACAGAGGTCTAAAATGCAGCTGATTGAAAGAGTAGCTGGTTTGAGATTTGGTAATGGAACAAATTGCTGGAAGCTTTGGGATGAAGTACGTAGGGACGCTCACTTTTTATGGCACTTAGCAGCAGTTTGGCACAGGAGTGTATAGCACAGACCAGATGCTCCATGCTTTTTACGTAGGATTGGCACTTTAATGCTTTTGGTCTCCTGCTCCTACCAGACAAACGTCTGCATCACGCACTGGCACCAACTGAGGCCTTGGGCTGTTGGGTGAACATCTCCGGCTAAACGCTGAGGAACCTGAACAAAAGCAAGTGAAGCTTTCGCACCTTGCTATTCATAGTTTCTCATCCCCTTATGAATTAAATTAATTTAATTAAAAAAGGCAGCTGGTAAAACCGAGAACATACTGAACTTGGCATTGGTCCTCTTGTGCAAGTCTGGGACTCATAAAAGACTTGGACACGGGATGAAGCACCTTCAGCGAGAGCCCCTGGCCGCTGCCCAGGACAGCTGCAGGGACGCCGCAGCCTCCTCTGCCAAACAAGGGTGTTGCAACACACAGCCACTCCTGAGCGCAGGGGGTCTTTCCCGCTAGCTGCCCTCTTCCATGGAAAAACATACTCCCAAAAGCAAAGACGGAGAGCCGTTCTCCTCCTGGGATCGGCCTGGGGGTCGGATAACATGTTTTGAGATGCCACCCTGCAGCCAAGAGATTGAATAAGCATTTAGATATATCGGTTTGCTCTTTGGGACACTCAGCAACGGTTGCAGCGTTGGGTGTTCCCCGAAGTTGTGTCTGTGTAGCCAAAGGCAAATGGGTGCTTGTGTAGACAGCAAACTCTCCTGCACAATCTGGCTTTGTTCATCCTTTGTGGTGTTAAGGGAAACTGTGCTTCCAGACCAAGCACAGTGCTGCACTTTGTCTCCAGGAGATCTTTCTGCCTCTCGCCAAAGTGTTTGCATGCCTCTTCTTCTGGGGGAGCACTAGGAGAAGTTGAAGGAATGCTTAGGAAAGGCGGGGAGGCTTATTGGGGTTTTGGCAGGCCTGTAACCGAGGAGGTTTCTGAAGTCCCAGTTCTACCTCTGGAAAGCTTGTTGTCACGTTATGTAGAAGGAGCTCTGCTTACGAAGGAGTAACTTGCTGCCCTCAGTTTATGGAAACGTACAGTGGGTCTGTACCCTTGGGTGGTTGATTCTAAGACCAGTGGAGCTATGGTTTCTTTAAAGTCCTAAATTAAAGGGTAACTTTTATTTTTCTTCTTAAGCTGTGCAATTTGGCTGTTTGCAGTATTCCAGAGTCGGGCAGCAAAATTACTGTTGGCTTTCCCACAATAAATCCTTGACCTTCCCCGCCATTTAAACATTAGCAGATTGCCTGCACTGTATATGGGGGTGGAGAAAGGAGCTGTGGAGTTCCACACACACACTGACACACACACACTCATGTTTGTAAGTAGCTTCTAGCAAGCACTTGGCCTGCAATCTCAAGGCAGTGTTTGGGGTTTTGTTTCCTCCTCTGCACAATACTGGACATAAAACAGTTATGTTGCAAAATGATATTCTACAAGTTATGTCAAAACCGTCACTCTGTACAACTCGGATCACGTTCCCTGGGGAGACGCGTAACATTTGTTGGTGTGCATCTGTGCATCCTCCTGTGCCCAGCCCAAAGGGCTCTTGTGGTGCCTGGCTTCTTCCTTCGAGCTCTCGGTGTTCACACACTGCTCTGTCATCTGGTGACGGTTGCAGAAGTTGAAACCTGATCTGTGCGGGATGCTGATCATCAAGATGTAGAGTGAAATGGAGTTTTTCCCCTGTACATTTCCATGAGTCTCGGAGTTCGGCAGCTCGTGAGCTTTATGTAAGCTGATGGATGCTAAAGGAATGCTGAGCGCTGTAGGGGTAGGGTAGGGAGAGGGGCAGGGAGGATGGTTTCAGGGCTGCACACATCTGTTACCTTCGTGCCATGCTCACGACAGAGCAGCGGGGGCTTTTTGACACGTCGGATTTTTTTCAGTTCAGTTGCTCGATCCCGGCTTTTGTTCTGTACTTTACCATAGTTTCACATTTCACTGTAAATTATTCACTTGCCGTGCCAGAAATAGGAAGTTTGGAGAAAATACCGAGCCAGCCGTGAGTAGGTTAAGGAAAGATGAGCAAATACTTGTGTCGGAGGTGATTAGCTCCATGAGTTATGCTCCTGTTCAGATGGAGCAGATGAGCCTTGCGTGGCACATTGGAGCCAAGCGTGAAAATAACGGGTATGAGTGTCATCCATGGCAGATCCCAAGCCGTTACCTTTGAGAATAAACCAGACAAAACGGCGTCTGTACGCTTCTAATGGCTGAAAGACCTTGTAAGTTACAGAACACGTTTAAAACGGAGTAAAAATATACGGTGTATTACAAATCCAGAGAACTATTGCTAGTTACCCAGTTTTGCTAGGCTAAGGTTACGTCCCGGGATGGAAAATGTGAGGCTCTCCTTTGCCTGCATGTTCTGCAATAACATTTTATCAGCAGGCAAACTCTCATTAAATACACCCCATCGGAGGAGCTCAGGCTGCCAATTTTTGAGTGGAAACATTGTATTAACTTGGCTGTTCCCTGCAGGATATTACTCTTGGAAAATTATAACAAAGTGAACAATCCCCAAATCAGCATTTTTCATTTATAGCAGGCCATAATTTACAGTATGGTATGGATCTATGCCTGCCTGGAGAATTCCCTGTCTGCCGTGGCAGGGAACAGCATGCATTTCTGTATTTGCCCAAAGAAAGCATTTGTCTTAAATGTACACGGCCGTTTGGATCCACACGGCCTCTGCCCTTCGCTGTGTGTTACATGTAATGACTCATTATCAACTGTCTAATCCCAGACTGCACATCCTTTTTAGGACCACAGTTTATCTCCTTCATGAAAATGACATACGCTTCCCAGTGCCAGAAGTAAAGGACATGGTTGTGTCCCTCGTCCCATCAGATCCCAGCCTGCGATAACTCATTTGAGGTGAAGACTTTACAAGGGAAAGGAAAAGAAGTTCTTCAGATGCTAAATAAAAATCCAGCACCAAACTTGTTAAAGAGGAGTTTCAGGGTGCTCAGCTAAGATGACTAAGCAAGCCATCTCCTTGCACTCCAGAAATTTAATACCTGTAGCATCTATAATCGTTTACTTAACTGCATAAAGGCAATGCGGTGGTTTCATTTAAATTTTGGAAGCTTTAAGTAAGCAATGTCCTGGATGTCTGTGAAAAGAGTAGAAAATTTTGCTATTACAGGAAAGGGAGACGAAACCATGTGGTTTTTTTCCCTGTAAAGTTTTCTTTGTCTAAGTTAAGCACTTTACTGCATGTTCATAGGTACCATCCTCTAAGTAGTTATTCCCTTTTGTTTGCATAACAATTTGTATCAGCAAATGAAAACACAATTCAAGCTGTCCACTTTGGCAGGTTTTTTTCAATGAAGGAATGCAAATACTAAATTCTAGCGTGCTGGAAATGTTCTGAGTCCTGCATGGGCGGGGGGGAGGGGGGAACCAACCCCTAGTGTCCACAGAGGTGAGGTTGTTGGTGCATTTCTGTATGTATTTATTTACATGTATCCATGGAAATGTATGTATATGTACATTCATATTTTCACACATCTGCTGCATAGAAACCTTGATTTTTTAAAAACATTGCCAAGGAAGTTTTTGTCAAGTGGCTTTAGTCTAACTCGATATCAGTGATTTCACGACAATGGGAGGAGAGCTATTCCAGTGCCAGTACTTCTGAGAGTGCCAGCCTTAGATACACAGTCTGTGGATATTATTGTATGTTAAAAAATAAAACGAAATAAAATTTACTTGGGGAAGTATAGGTTTTTTCCATCCAAAACATTCTTTTTTTCTTTCCTGCTGGAGCATTTTGCAGAGGCTAGATGGGAAAGTATGCTTGCCTTAATAACATTAGAGATGGGGAGAAGGGGGCAGATATGGTCTGCGTTACTCTCATTCATTCCCATCAACTCCAGTACGGCCTCTCCCTTTCATATTCAATTTCATTTGACTTAATATTCTGCTTCAAAAGAGGGCAATTAAACAAAAGGTCTGCACTTTGTGCCAGCATCTTTGAAGCCAACCATGAGACTCCATTCCCAGAGGATGAAAGATAATTTCTGAGGAGGCCTAAAATTTCTAGTGCGTAAACAAAGTAAGTGGATGGTTTTACTAAATGGCTGTATTTATTAATAATTGTATTAACTGCCTCTTATGGGTCTACACCCGTTGATTTTTGCATTATTGTTCTGGTAACTAGCTCAGTCTTCTCAACACCTGGGAGGTGTAGTGAGTGATGGCTGGTGCTGTTTCTGCCCACCTTGTGCTACTGCCTGGAGAACAGGATGGAAGTGAAGCTGCCAGATTTTTTTTTTTTTTCCAGTAAATTTTTTTTTAAGAAAGAAGGCAGCAGGAATAGTTAGATCTACCCTGCACCCTGGCAGGTGATGAAATTGTACGGAGTGACCTTTTGGGGACACTGGGAAGTCACGTTACTTTCATTACTGTCCTGTGGTTGTGCCATTAGAGTGAAAGGACCTCTTCGACAGTTTTATTTTTCTTTTTTTACATTAAAATACATTCACCAAGACTAGGTTCTCCATTCCAAATTTGTTATTAAGAGTCAGCATATTTGATGCCTTTGTGGGTGGGCTCATAAAAACCTGATCTTGCTTCACGTTCTTTGCATAATGAAGAAGAAAAAGTAAAAACACCTCTGGGGGATCGTGATAATTGAAACCTAATTCCCAGGTATTTAAGCATATTAATGTCTTTAAAGACAAGGCCAGAAAATGATGGGAATATCCAAGGACTTTGTACATATTTGTGGGAGGGGAAAAAAGTTCATAGCCTTTACATTTTTTTTAATTATTATTATTTTTTTTAAATCCAGCCTTCTCATTGTTTCTTGGAAACAATGCGAACTGCTGGATTACATAAGCAGGAGCAGCATATAATATACTGATTTTGATTTTCAGCCCTACCACTCACTGAAGGGAAAGTAGATGCTTCCTGTGCGGTTGTACTTCTGTTGAAATTCACTTTCAGCTCCGAGGAGTTGAGAAGAGGTGCCTTTCTGCACTTCACTGGTGGAAGTGCAGCGACCTGAAAGGCCCATGCCAGAGCTCACCCCCTTAAGGTCGTGGGCTATTCACCATTACGCTCTGCAAAGGTTGTTCGTGCCTCTTAAAGATATGTGGGATTACTAAGTGAAGATAAGGTTGGGAACTAGCGCAGTGTAACCTGTTAGCCTAATCTGAGCCTGCTGTGCAAAGAGAGGGAGTAGGAAGCTGAGGGAGGAGGCAGTGATGAGACTAAATGGAAAGCAGATCTTACTGCTTTTCAGCTGAAAGGTATCCCTACTTTTCGCCTTCCAAAAGAGAAGGTATGTTGTTTTGGTTAGTCACTGGGTTCAAAACCTAAGCCTTGGCTGTAATGAAATGTAAAAAAATAAATAAATAATGAGAGAGAGAACAATTGTTTCCCTAAGGCTAATCTGAGGAGGTTGATTCATCATCTTTCAAACATGCAGTGATACAATTCAAAATACCCCCCCCCAGCAGTTTAATACCAGAAATTATTCTATAGGTAGTAGAATATGTATGCAAAATCTAGCAACTTGCTTGTAGCACCCAATTTTGACCTTTCTGGGGAACTTCTCTCTGCCAGTGAAAGTGCTTTATGAAATTGATTTTTTTCATATACTTCTTTTCAATCCTAATCCTGCATTTGCAACACAAAGCTCTGCTGCATCAAGCACAGTTAGGACCAGAGGTCAAGTTCAGACGCATGCTTCTGAGTGAGACTGGACTGGTTGAAGGAGCCATCTCTGCCCAACACGGCTGAGCCCACCAGAGGGTCTGCAGAGGGAAAAGCGCCTCCATTATTGGAGTGTGAATCTAACACCTTCATTTAAATCACCAATGAGCTAACTCCAAACTGCGTACAACTGACATCGGTATAAGAAAAGCGAAAGCTCAGAAAGCCTAGGGAGGCAATTCAGGTTCCTTAGGATGGAGATGTTCACTCTCAGCACAAACCCTGAAGTCTTATAGTAGGCTGTGTGAGTTAGACGTGATCAGCAGTGTTGACAGCTTTCTCCTGGAGTAGCAGTAGGACTAACAGAGCATCAAGGTATGACGAAACTGAAATGATCAGTCTTGGCACATGGTCTATGCAACTAACAGTTAGAAGGCTGTGTGTGCAAGGGCTTTCATTCTGATCTGGAAGAAATGGCCATGCTGATATGCAGAATTAGGTTTTAATTAATGAGGAAATCAGGATGTGCTGTGTGTAGTGCCACACCTGAAAAGCATAATCTGACTTTTAGAGCTGAAATGAGATTGAGTGGGTGATGTTGTAGAGAGTCTGCTTTTATATAAATCTCTGGGGAGTGGCAGGATGGAGGAAATTCTCGTATCCCATCATCATATGACTCATGTTTGCAGTGGATCTCTAGCCTTCGTTTGATAGAGAAGTCATTTGCTATGCTCACTGGCCCACAGGACTGTGTCTGTTAGCAGTTTTAAAAGCATGTAGGATTCCTGGATCACATAATTATAGATAGGATTTAAGGTGCTTCATTTCTGCCAAGAGAGAGGCAGAACATTACAACTGGAAAGCTACTGGACAGTTCCAAATGTGTCTTGGCTGCTTTGCCTTTATGGGTCTTCTGGCCCACTCTTCAAAATGGAAAATTGTTTTTATACCCCTGGCTTTGAAGTTGTTAATGGTTTCTCGCTGTCCTGGTGAGTTCTTGGGATTCTCCTGATCTTCTGTGTGGAAACTGGACTCTTGCCAGCTGCACAGGTTGGCGTGAGCTATTCCCACAGGGCTCTTGCTGAAGCATCAGATATGTCAGGGCTGTTCTAACCTGTTGTTGGGATGTCTCCAAGTTCTTGTAGATAACATGGTTGAATTCCATACGTTTGTCTTTGGGGAGAGATTTCTGGGTCCCTTCCCACATTTCAAATTGGTACTTGCCTGCATATGGTTAAATGCCCACGGCCAACACTGCAGACTGTTGAATCCCTTCTGCATAAGACACACAGAGGTCTAATGCGTGGACCTTGGTTGGAGGAGTAAAGCTGTATGTTCTGCTTGCATTGTCTCATTCCTCAGCATTTGGAAGAGCAAAGGGTTTTGGGGGGGAGGGTCTTTTTGTTGTTTTTTTTTTTAAAAAATGCTGTTCCATGGGCAGCTGATGTGTAATATGGGATCTGTTAGACATCTCTCATACTAGCATTGCTTCTCTATCAGGGAGTTATCTTTAGGTTTTTCAAAATGTCTGCCCTGGGGTCACAGACTCCCTCTAAGACTGCTTGTGAAGAAAATGACTCCAGCCAATCTTTTATGAATGGGAGACAATGAAGTCAGGAGAGAGACTTGTAGTTGTCTGGGATAGTTACTGGCTTTTCCTACCTTTCTCTGGAAAACATGCATGTTGTAGAAGAACCATCTGTCCTCTTGTGCTGAGGTGGTAGACCTGATGAGTGACTTGCTACCTGGCAGATCGTTATATGCAATTAGGAGCTATAGTGCTACTGAGATGAATGCTGATTGTCCTGTTTTGTACAGGTAATAGTATTGTGTTTTGTATTTCAGCAGAGTATTTTTTTAATGTGTGTTGTTCCTGCATGTCATCCTGTTTCTGTTCCTTTAGTCCCTTCCAGGTGACAGCATGCTCTGTTTGCATTACCACACAAGAATGAACTTTCCATTGTCCAAATCTTTGGCTTAAGCATGGGGTGCCTGCTTGAATCTGTGGACTTTGTAGTCTGAACTAAAAGCCAGAAAACAAAAAAGGCTTCAGACATTGTGGTGGAGGAACATTTTAGTGGAGACATTTCAGCCCAGCCAGTCATTACTCATCCAAATTCAGTGGTTGCACTTAGCCCATGGGGGGGGCATTGCAATCCCATACTGTAGGGAGGAAGTACAAATAAGGGATATTGCCCCAGAAAGAAATTTAGCTTATTTTCACAGTGAAACTGTGTGCGTGTGTACTGTTGACCCTGTGGCCCTGATACCAATGGAGGATGCAACTTTGCCTGTTAACTTCAGCAGAACATTGGTTAACAGTTCCTGTGCTTAGTTTTAAAATAAAATGATAAAACTGTAAAGAAGTGTTTCTGCAGCGGCTTCATGTCCTGAAGTCTCTGCTCCTTTTGCATGCAGAGATCTAACATCCATTCGGCTTCACCTGCACTTTGCTAAAGCTTTGGGATTTTAAACAATTCTAAGGTTTGTTTAACATACATGTTTTCTGGAAGCATTTAAAATAAGATAGTGTATTTTCAAGTGTCTAAAAGAGATGGAAGGAGGGATGGAAGTAAGAAGTACGGAGTTATTAGGAGACCTAACAGACCCTTTTACATTGAAGCCATGATGTACACAGCACATGGCTACAGGTAGGAATGACAGGTTCATTAAAGCTAAAATGGAAAAATTTGTATATTATTCCAAAAAAAAAAAGAGTAAGAGCTATGATGGCCATGTAGAGCAGATACTTCTTTTACCCTTAATGAAGAGCCGAGTCTGCTTAATGTAGAAGGTTGGAGTGACTTCTCATCAGAGCTGTGCATGCCAGGCCATGTCTGAGCAGGAATATTTTCTCTTAGTTAATAAACATTTGTTCTTTGCCCGGGGTGCTAAACAACCCTGTTGTTCTGTTCTGCCGTGTGGAACACCTCGATGAGCTTTACAAAGGAGACAAAAAAAATTCAACTTGGCTGAGCAGAGCTCCTCGTGTTTATATTAAAAGCTGGAACGTGCCCCCCCTCCTCTGCCTTGAACTTCTTGATTGGTGAAACTACTCCCTGCCCTCTCTGAAGAGCTTCAAGTTGAGACAGTTGATCTGCAGCAGCAGCAGCCCTCCCCGCCAAGGTTTCGGCTCTGGGATCCCCTGCAGGAACGACAGAGGCGGGAGCCAGCGTTCCCTTCGGGTCATCTGGTGGCAGGACAAAGTGGCCGGAGTAAAGGGTAGAGCCCGCAGCCGCCATGGAGAAGGGTCTCCAGAAGGAGCCCCTGGGCTCTCCAACCCCTGTATTTACACTACATGTGGTTGCATCTCACAAGCAAGTGCTAGCCTTGGTGGAAGAGCTGTGCTGGTGTAAGCGAAGGGGTGAATGTAAACTGATGTATCAGTGTAACTTCATGTGTGGCCAAATCCACTCTGAAAAGTCAAAGCAGATTAGGAAAGCAGAAAGCTATCTGTTTAATGGCGAGCAGATACTTCTGAAGAGCACAATATGTGGGTGGTGGTGTAGCAGAAGATCAGTGTGTGTGTGTGCGAAGCTGAACACGAATTAATTCTGTATTGAAGCAGCCCTGTCGATTAAAACGTATATACTCTTGTATTTATTTCATGGCACTTAGGAAGGGCTTCTTCTGTTATTGTGAACATGGCACTAAGACAGCTGATACCACATACTGTGTTTTTATAATATTTTAGCAGCACAATTTTCTCATGAAATATTTTCTACTGGAAAGAAAAGAGCAGGAGAAATGATGCTACAAGCCCGTTACTAATGCACCAACTTTTTTTTTTTTTCCTAATACAGTCGTGCCTTGCATGCCTTTTAAATGCAGCATGCAGTTTAACATCTGTTGGGGACTTGTATTTGTTTGTTTTCAGAGAATACAAATTGGTTTGATCCTCACTTTTAATTCAGGAGGAAGGCTTGAAAAATCACTGTTACACAAAACCCAACCCAAATGGTAAACTTACTTAATGAACTTTATATATGGCACAGGCATAAAATGGAGAGCTATTCATAGGCTTCTAAAAATTAGTGAATCATGTCCACTTAAAGTAAATTGAATTGTATCTTCTGCCCTGGCCTCTGAATAGCAGAGATTTAGCACTACTTTGTTGCAGTAGTTCATATTCAGAACATCAGATAAGAGCAGATATCACAGAATAGATAAAAACAGTTCACTTGAGGGTTCAACTCCAGTAATATATGGTGTCTGCTAAGAGCACCTTAGCTTTTGTTAGAATTAATATCATCCTTTATCTAGTTATTTTTCATGCAAATAATAATAATGATGATGATGATAATAATAATGATGATGATGATAATAATGATAATAATGTACCCTGTGCTGAGAAAGATGGTATGATTTCACTTCGAATTGCAAGATAGCAATTATTCAAGCATCATTCAAGAAAAATCTAAGAATGATGCAGTACAGCTTGGATTCTCATCAGACTCAAAAGGCCCAATTCGTTTCCCTGGCAAAACTATCAAGCCCCAAATCAGAATTTCAATCAAAACCGTGTCTGCTGCAGGATGTTAAATGGCTGGTTGAGCCCGCTGCCTTTCTTTTGCAGCGTTTAACGGAGGCGATAAGCCTTTCAGAGCGGTATTGCCCTTCCCAGCCTCAGCAGCAGCAGTTTTTTAGTGATTCACAGCTTGGAAGAGAAGCCCCGAGGCTTCCCAGCAGGGTTTGAGAGCTGCATTCCCAAGCCCACAACCATTTCTTGACCTCTCTGGGAGACTCAGTTGCACAGGAATTGGTGTAGAAGGTTTGGTGGGGTTTTTGCTTTAGCTTATTTACAGTGCATCTGGAAGCATTTGCAATCTAGCAGGGATTTTCCTGGTTGTGCCCCAAGCTGGAGCAGGGGAGCAGCGTGGCTGCAGAAAGCTGTTGCAGCCATCTGATGTAAAGTAGTTGTGCAGTGGGAGGATTCCTCCCTCCCACCCTCAGCACTCCCTTTGGAAGTTCACTTTGGGAATTGTGTTACTGTATTTGGCCAAGAGGACCATGCTTATTTTCAAAACATCCTGAAAACGAGCCTTACTGAAATTTTGTTGCTGATACTTTTTAAAAAAATTTTATTTAATCTTCATTGCAGCCTTTTCTGAAAGAAGATGGAGGTTTAAACTTTTGCCTTTGCTCCATCCCCAAGTTAAACACCACTGAAGTCCATGCCATCGGTTGAATGTTCAGCCATTAAGCAGAACTTAAGCTAATTGCTGTACTGATTAAACAGCAGTTGTCACCACTCCCCCAAGTGAGTTGCCTGGGAGATATTCTTGTCAAGCGATAATAAAAAAACTGCAAGAAAGCAGAGGTAAATTGATACGCATGGGTGTAATTAAATGTAGTTGTTACGGAATCTGTAACAGCATCACACTTGATTTTGTAATTTTACTAGAGTGTGTTTTTTCTTAGTGGAGCTTTTTCAGTATTTTCCTAAAAGCACATGAATTTTATTTCTAGATATCAGTTTTGCAAATAGCATGTTTTCTTGTTTGTTTCTTTGTTTCTTTGTTTGTTTTTTTTTTTTAAAGCAGATGAAATGAAACACGTAGTTGGATGTTCACGCGTGCAAAAGTTTGGACTGAACAAGTCCAGAAGGTGTTTGTTTGCAGTTGCACACATTCCTAAGCTAAAAAATCTGGCCCATGGGTCATAAATACCCCTTGGGTCTCTCAGGATAAAAGGTACTAGGTAAATAGAATTATTTTTATAATTGCTCTGCAGTGTAGCAGAAGTCATTATCTTCTAATCCTAAACAAAGGAATGTACTTAGAAAAGCCCAAAACAATCTCTTTCAAACCTTCTGCTTTCTTCTTTGCCCTGTGTCACTGCAGAGCAGCTCCGTGAGCACTCCCGGAGAGCTCTTCTCTCCGCTGGGGAGCTCGAAACCCTGCCTGAAGAAGTTGTTATTCAGGACTCAAGGTGGTCACCTTCCCTGTAGTTAGACACTCGCAACAGCATTAAATTCATGCTGCTTTTCCAGGGTTTACTTCTCAGGTCAGAGAAGCGCCGGCAGCAGCGCTGGCATAGGTTTTGCTCCTCTGCCACCTTTCCCGTCCTGGTGTATCCAAGCCCTCCTCCATCACCGCTGTGCTTTGGAATGAATTGCTGCACTGGCCCAAGTCAAAAATCCTCCCTTACCAAGACAAACGGGCTGGCCCCGTGCTACGCCCCAAGGGTTGGGTTGGCGTGGCTGGGAGGAGGGCTGCCAGGTGAGGACCCAAGCAAGCAGGCTGGCCGAGATGTGCAACCACTCCTCTCAGCCAGTGTTCGCCGCCAGTGCCCCTCTGGTGCACAGAGCTAGAGCCTCAATAATCTAGTGTTTGTGTGAAAAAAAGAAATGCGGGTAAGCTCTTCCCGTAGCAAACGTGGAAATGGGTAAGTGCTCCGATGCCCAAACCCCAGGGAGATGCACCCTTTCTACATGGGCTTCCCTGCGGCCGTCCCACTGCTGCAGCCTTGCTTGGGCCAGGGGTGCTGCGGTCAGGCCCCTGGGTTTTTGTGGCGGTGAGCAGCTCGGGGACCGCTGGAATAAGCCTCGTGCTTGCCAAACGCCTGACCTGGCTTTGAGCTCCCTCCTGCCCTGCCAGCACGTGGGGAGCTGTCGGGAAATACCAGGGATTTGTGGTGCTCCCGAGGAGGTATTGCTGCAAAGGTTGTACCAGTCGGAGCTTCAGGCCACGTGTCTGACAAACTCTGGTTCAATAAGCCACCTTAAGCGTCAGAGAAGAGGTGTCTGTATGTGCATAGTGCTTGCGCTACATCTGTAATTCGGGACAGCTTTGCTGTTCCAGCAGTCTTTGGACAGTGACTGGTTTTATACAATAGTGTGGTGTAGTACCATGTGCAGGGGCAGGAGAGTGAGGTAAGAGCCTGTCTCATGCTCTTTTTTAATTAAATTTTGGTTTGGTTTGGTTTGGTTTATTTTATTGTTATGACTAGAGGAAGAAAAACTATAGAATCTTTTTAAAGACAATATTTGGAAACTGTAAGCTTTTCCAGTGTACTGAGCTGTGTTTCCAAAACACAACTGTGTATTGGCAGAGACTTTTGAGGCTGAAAGAGACTCAGGTGACGGCTCTGAACCAGGAGAGCAAAAGATGTGAATTCTTAGCATTTCAATAACAGGTCTGTTCCCTTGACCTTCCTTTGACACAGTCCACCTTGCTGTGGGATTCAAATTCTCCTGAATCCTTCTTTGAATAGGTATGTAACTCTCTTTGAGAGTCCCTAGGTTGTCCAAGGCAATAGCAAATATTTGGTGCTCTTAGAGTGTCAAACATTAGCAAAGTGGCATTCTTCACACATTACACACTTGCTTTGCTTTAAGCATTGCTTTAAGCATGTGAGGAATCCCAGTGAAACTGAGCTGGTGTCTAAATGTTTGCAGGACAGGTCCTTTAATCATCCCTCCAGGCACGGCCCTGTGTCACTAATAAGTTTCTTCCTGCAAAGGGCATCAAGAGACAGGCCCATGCCTTCCCTTTTCAAAGCATACACCAATGCCTTTAGCTTTCCTGTTTGCTTTTTCATAAATACCACCGTATTGCAACAGTACATTATGTCATGCATCTGACAGCTGTATCAAGTTCTATTTAGAAGTTTTTTAAAACCCTTGAACTCATTACCACAGTGTTTACATGGGTTCAGAGAGCAAGCAGGGGAAATTTGTAGATGAAGTATCTATCAAGTGCCATTAAATACGACTACATCCCCTGGTTCCAGGATTTGTTCAGTGGCAGGTTGATGGAAAGACAAAATATCATGAGAGGTATCTTTTGTTCTTGACTGCTGTCTTGGCTGCTTTCCTTTGCTGCTGCTGCTACTGGAGCAGAGGACAACATGGAGAGCCTTATGGTCCAAACCATCAGAAGGCTCTTGCAGTCCTGAGACACGCTGAGCTTGATTTATTTGAACTCTGCACAGGTTAATGGGGTTTTGAACAGTATAGGCTTTGAAGGAGAAAAGAAACAACAGAAGCATCCTTGGAGATGAAGCCACTACTGAATAAAATTGGCCTGGCCTGTTCTTCTCCATGAGTAGTTACCAACCTGGTTTTAGCATGGTAGTTCATTCAAATACAGGCGGTTTCCTACTCTAAGTGATATTGTGGACATCAGGCTGGTGTACAGCAGGGTGATTTGACATCAGGAAATGGGTGATCAAAGCAAAGATTTTGAGGACTGGTAAAACTTGGGTGATGAATTTCAGAGAATTTCCTTTTACCCTCTCGCAATTTCCAGGAAAAGAACTTGGGCTCGTTGTCCATGCTAGAGCATTGCTCTATACAGCAATCGTTAAATTTTTAAACATGATTTTGAATTTTAAAAGGAAGCTCAATCCAAACGTGTGAATGCTGTTGTGAAGTTTCCACCACCAGCCTGATGTCTATATTGTTTATAGGGTTGTGCTTTTCTTATTCTGCTGATCTGTAAAGCCTTTGAAACAATTAGTCCATTTTAAGATGTTTTATAGTTAACTAGGTCATTGCTGAATTGGCTAGAGGCTATTAACCTCCAGTCCTTCAACTGGTTGAATGTGATTCCTGCTGATTTGCTGGTGCTGGCTCATGCAGTCTTCTGACCCCTAGATGCTTCTCATAGCTGCCATAAATGGCTTAGTAAAGCAGCTCCCTGAAGTTATTGATATTCCCAGGAGCAAAAATTCCTGAACCAGTTTCAGTTTTCCTCTAGACAGGCATATTCAGATGGGCAGGAGAAGACATTGTTGTTGTTTCTGTGCACTTTGCCTTTTAGCATTCACTGGTTGCAGCTCCAGGAGACCATTTTTATGGTGATCATGATGCCTTTTCCAGCTAAAGCCACTTTCTTGGATGAAAATCTCCATTTTCCACACACTAAAAAAACCCTCCAGGAGTGCTCGTGTACTACTTGTTCACTTCAAATGTCTCTGCTCATTTTTTTAATGAGTGTTAATCGCTCAGAGGAGCTGGGCAAATCGCCACTGTCTAGTTTGCAAAATTCAGCAAATGCCTCGAAGAACCAGCAGTGCTGATTCAGAGAGAATGTCCTGTTTGACATGTAGGAACCTTCTCCGAATTGGAAGTAGACCCTGTATTTTGCCTGTATAGATTTGGTGAACTACAGATTCATTCAGTTAATGGCAGTAATAATGGACAATGCAGATGCTGTGGAAATCCTGTGGATTTCAGCAGCACCAGAGCATCTGTGCTAAAGCTGTACTCACTGAAAACCAAGCTTTAGTCATAAAATTAACTTCCCTTTCAATATTATAGAAACTGAGTATACCATGGAAGTATTATCTGTTTATTTACTGACAGTATCCTGCCTCTAAACGCTTAAAGAACAGTTAAAAGTGCAAAACACAGCTGTTTCTTAAGGCTTTTCTGGGGAGGCTTTGAATAACCTCAGCTCACACTGATTTGAAGAAAGCAAGTCAGTGCATGGGTGTGACTTTTGGGATCAGGCCCAACGCTTTGTAAACCAGCCATCTCCAGTTTATTAATGAGTTTTTACTTTAGTATAAGGAAATAATACATCTGTGGCATACTCTTTATCTCTGTAACAACTTTTTTTTTCTTAAAGCATTTGATAAAGATGTAACTAATATGGCTCCAGAAGCCTCTGAGAAGCCTAAAGTGAGACTTGAAGCTCTGTTACAGTCAGATGAATGTTACACAGATTTTGTATGCCTCCTCTGGTGCCTGTTCCGAAAGCTTCATCTTTTTTCCTTTAAACAAAGTTCACAAACGCTTGCTGATTCTATAGCGGTGACATATGTAACTGAGGAGATGTTTGTGTGATGAATATGGAAGGAAAATCTGATCTGGTGGACACGACATAACTGTGCAGTTGTGTGTTTTACCTGTTAACATACGTACTTACGGGCACCTAAAAGCCAGAACAAGGAGTGCATGAAGCATTCTGGAGGCATGGTGCCCCTTGATAAGAGGAGGCAATCCCCTTCAGTCATCAAGGACAGAAATGGCTGGTTTTTATAATGGCAGTAGAAGAATGTTATCGATGACTTGTGCAATCCAAATGTATGACGTCGAGGCAGCTGCAGGGCTTTTGTTGTTGTTCTGTGTCCTGATTCCAGCCTTGAGTACATGCCAGTTAAGTCTGGTCACGGGAAAGGTTCCTGGACGCACATGATCTCCATGTGACAAAAATGCCTCTTTTCTCAGAGGTCGGAAAGCATCTCCTTTGCTTCAGCACGGGAGGGCTGCCCAACCTGCCTTCCACTAACCTCCAAAATGGCAAATGTCGGATAAACACCCCTTGGAGAAGGCTTCACTGTTTTTGCCAGTGTTTTGGGGATGCAGGTTTTCTGTGGTTCCCATTGTCTCCCTAGGCTCTTTGGAGATAAGTCCTTGTTTTTCTAGAATGCATTCCCAGGAACTGTCAAAAAAGCACAGTGGTCTCTGGTTGTTGAGAGCTTTCAGATACTTGTTCATGCTGTGGCTGATCAGTTAACCTCAAGGACACTGTCTCTTTAATTTGTTCAAGGCATTTCAGTGCTCTGATGGTATCTGCTAAGTTCATCAAGAAGAAAATAAATAGTGTTAAGTGAATAAGGGCTAATTTATTACTGCAGGAATACATTTGAGGAATGTACCCTCTAGTACCCTCTAGTCTGAAAGCTCTCCTTCCCAATAGACAGATACGAGGTTATATTTTCACAGTTGTATACCCAAACCAGTAAATCTATTTCATGGATCCACCTCAGAATTTATCAGAAGGAGAAAATTGTTTACCTGAATGGGAAATAATCTCCAGTGTAGATGGTAACGAGTATGACAGAAAGATGGCATTCACGCACAAGTAAGAGGTTTCCAAACCAGAGCAGCAGAGGAATGCAGGTCAAGATCAGGGTGTCATTGTGTTGTGACACAGCGTTGCTGCATGTGGTGGAACAAACGCAGTTCGACTCTTAACGGTAGGCACTTGGACATGAAGCAGCAGTGGCAGTGGTTGCTGCTACAGAAGGGTAAGCGTCTGCTAGGAGCAGACTCGAATCATCTGAGCCTCTCTGATGCATCAGTGCTCCTGGTAACTTAATGTCATGATGGCATCACTAGCGTCCGTGCTTGGTTTTAACCTTGTGGTTCAGTCAGTGGCTGGATGAAATTATGTTTGCAGTCATTAGGGATAGTGATTATCATGCTTAACCTTACTCCAAAGCAGCAAAAGTAAACCTTTCTCTCAATTTGTCTTTTGTCTGATTATGATGACTAATATTTTTATCACTGTTTGACTTCTGGGAAGTGTGTTTTTGAGAAAGGCTGTTTATGAAAGTGAAAATGTGTGTACCCAAATCATGCCTGGTGAGGGTGGGCAGATTCTGAAACCATTAAGCATGACTTGATCAGATGTGCAGGTGAGAACCTCTATATATCTTTAATAAACACTGACTAGTGCAACGTGGTCTGTGTGGTTGTCTCACTGAATTAAGCAAAATGCAATGGTCTTGTGTTTTTCTAAAAATTCCACGAATGGACCCAGAAAAAGATGTCTAAGAGGAGGTCTATGAGGGAAGAAGGCATGTTAGTCAGGGGACTTATCCTGAACCAGGGTACCATAAGGAACTAGTCAAACTGAGTTTCTTTTCTGATTTATGCACTCTTTGGTCAGTCAAGGTATCCCTTCCTCTCCCCATCTCTGTAGCTGTCTTTCCCTCCAATATGTCCCTTTTCCTCTTTGGGAGCATCAACTAAAGTATCATAGATAAAGATATTTTTGTCTTGATGAAATGCACTATTAAATCTCCAGACGTTTTGCAGTGAAAGTGTTTTCCGTAATTACTTGTCTTGAAGACCTACTGAGGAGTGAAGAATATAGAGAATCACTTGGAAATGCAGTTGTATGGCAAAATATTTCTTTCTTTTGCTAATCTTCATCTTTTAAAGTATCGGCACATTAGCACATGCGCAGTTCTGTGCTAGATACAATGGACAAGCTCTTAGCGCTGGTTGAACGAGGTACAAATCTCAGCTCTAATGCACTGATGTGTTTTGTCCTTGCCAACAAGATAAATACAAGCAATTTTTGTTCTAATGCTTCTGAGCAAATAGCGCTGTCTAACTGTAAATTGCTTTAAGGGGGAATCAATAAGGTGCATCCACTTTTAATAGCCCATTTGCCAATGTTTTTCTAAATCTATATATAAAGTTTGGGCATGGATGATCATTGTTCATTTTACTTCACAATATATTGTGTATAACTAATGCAACAATTCAAGGGCACAGTGAGAAGGTCATGGGTTTTTTAAAAGAAAATGATAACTGAGCATGGCAAAGAGAAGTTTATTGTTTTTACAGTGTTTTGTAATTAATCTTAATAGAGATTTGCTCTCTATAAAATAGCCTTTCTTTTATTCAGTTGTTATGTAGTGGCTTTTACCTCTGAGGATCCATAGGGCATCTTCTTTCTGTCCTTATTTTATAAACGAAGCTTAGAGGAAAATGCATTATTTGACCAGGCTGCTTCCTCCTTGGTAACTATATATTTTTCTTACTCCTCCATTTCAGCGTACCACTTTATTACATGCATTTCCATGGCAAATATATTATATCAAAAGATTTTTCAGAGTTGATTTCTTACCCTGGGTTTCTTTTATAACTAGCTGCATCCAACAGTTGCTCCCAGAAAGTACCCTGAGAGTGTTGTCATTTCACCTCTAAATTTTTGTGGGCACGTACAAGTCTCACTGGACCAAACATCTCCTATTGTTTTTTTGTTTTGCTTTGTTTTAGTGGAACTCACCATTGACTTTGATACCCTATTGAATTTCTACTTAAAAGCAAGAATTTCTACTTAAAACTTGATTGCCTATATACCGGAAGGATTTGTTTCTAACTGCAGCGCTGAGAGGGAATGCTCTGGAGGCATTTCTCTGCAGGGTGGACAGTGCTTGGCTGTTCTCAATTTACACATGCTTGAATTTTTTGTTTCCAAAAATATAGTTTCCATCTATACTGACTAAAGTTTTTCTAATATCTGGGGGGTTTTGGAATCTAACGAAAAGGCATCTGATTTGTGTGTTTTCTGTTCTAGTTTTTTTATAAGATCTCTGTTTTCTCATTAAAAAATTTGCAATGGGATTTGTGTCTGTGTCCCAAAGCAGATGGATGCAGTTAGATAGGGGAACAGCTTTCCCAAGGACCTGGTGCTGAGTTGTTTTGAGCACATCCCTCTGTCTCATGCTCAGAAGAGAAGGGCCACTGATCTCTAGGGTATGTGTTGGCACCTCCATCTCTCACGAAGTATGAGGGTATGTTCCACAGTGGCCAGCACGAATGAAGGGGCGAAGGCCTCTTACCTTTCCTCCTTTCTGCTTAATCCTTGCCTTTGCTTATGGCCTTGTTTGTGTTTATGAGAACTGTACCTCAGAACAGATGTGACAGTCTTGACCAATTTCACCAGCGCATTAGAAACAAACAGATTTTTCCTACATCTGTGTTGCGCATGTGTTTTCTATTTTATTCCTCCCTTTCTTTCAAATGTTTTTATTATAAACCGGGTGATGAAAGCTTCCTTTTTTGAGCCTGTTTTCAGAGCCGAGTACCTTTCGTAGAGTATCCCAGGGCACTAAATCACTTTGTGCTATATGATTGTAACCCCAAATTAGAGCACCAGGGTAATGTGGAGGGCTGATTGCCTTAGTCCCACGATGTGTGGGAGAAATATAAATGATAACTTTCTGTTTTAAAAGAAGAGGCTATTGTAAGTAAGTTGTGGACAAGACTTGCATCTAAAGCAAGATCATAACCTCTGAAATCTGTATTAGAAGGACTATAATGCAATTAACACAGTGGGACTATTCTGTCCACACAGACGTTTTCGGTTGATATGCATGTAGCTGCTAAGAAGTGGTATTTTCAATCTTTAACCCTGAAAGCTTGTACCCAAAGTTGACTGCTGTAAAAGCGGACTCTTAGATGGGTTCCTGTGAAGTGGTGAAGAAGTGGTTGCCTTTATCTGAATAAGGACTATGGCCACCTCAGACAGGTAGGGTCTCAGGTAGCTTTGATGGCACTCCTTAAAGGAGACCTGGTAGCATTTGGCCATTTATTAAAAGGAAATTAGAAAATTATGTTGCAGAGTTGCCAAAAGATGGTTGCAGATTTCCTTTTCCATAATGTTTAATGTGAAGAGATTTCAAAAGAATGATCAAGAAAGACTTTCTGTAAAATACACTGTTCTTGGTCTTATGACTTTCTCACAATGTTGCAAGTGCTCCATGGTTACCATCAAAATTCATGGCAGGAATAGCAGTGGGAAAGTCCTCTTGCTGCTTGCAGCCATGCTAGAACTAGCCTTCACAATGTATGCTCTTTCTTTGGTGTTTAATGTTGGATTATATTTGTTTTGTTTTCCATTCTGCTGTCAGTTCACTCTTATCCTACATGTCTCTGCAAATGGATATTGCTTGTCATGTGACACTCTTACGGTCGTTTGTGTTGTGCCACCTCCTTCTACTTTTTGGATCAATGTATTGAGATGACCTTGAATTGCCAAGTCTTGTGGGAACTTTGTTATTAAACTGTGGCCCATATTCTCCCTTCAGGGACTGAATGAAAAAGACAGATGGGGTCACTTTACACATGAATAAAAATTTAAGAAATAAATGAACAGGAAATAACCACTGTACTTATATTGCCTTTTGCCCATTTCCGATTCTTTTCCCTTCACTATTACTCCCCTGTGATGTCAAGTCTGCTTGGAGTTATTTGGGTCTGGGGCTTTATTCCCCCCTGCCATGTCCTCTCTGTTAAAGTTGCTGACTTTTGAGTCACTCTAGGTACAGCTACCTACATAGACCATGCTACCTTCCCTTGCAGATGGGTAGACAAGGTGTTTTGGACAGTCCTTGTAAAAGACGAGGCAGGTAGTCTGCAGAAGGGAGGACTGTTTTACAGAAACTCCTGAGATTCACTTCCATTCTCAAGCACTTGCTGGTCTGTTCCTACCTGGGTCACTCAGCTGTCACTGCAAGATTTGCTACCCTTGGGGAGCTGAACCTTGTAACCAGCACGGTCAGCTGCATTGTCAGAAAAGAAATGAGGGGGGGGGGGGAAGAACTGATATATAAACTATATGAAAGAGCAGGGAGAAATCACAGGTTGGAAAACACTTTTCTCCAATTCCTATCTTGATTTTTCTACAACAATGCTTTCTTCTTGTAATGGTTTTAACCTCTGGTCTATAGTTTGCTTCCTGGCAACATCTGCCAGCAGGCTAAATGCACACTTGTGCTGAAAACAGGGATAAACCAACCATTTTAGGATTAACTCCATTTTCCTTTTAGCTCTTTCTGCTCAAGGAGAACCTCATAGTGCCTGAAAACATCTGAAGTTCATGCTAAAGCTCAGCTACCAACTTGAAGATTTTACTACTAAATTTAAGTGGGGCTTAAAACTTTTCAGGTAATCTGTGACTTTTTAAGCCCCAAATTCCAAATGAAAAAAGTAATTTTTATGTTATCTTAAATGTCTTTGCAGTGATGGTTTGCAGGTGAAGAAGGTCACCAGGTTTCTTAAACATAGTGCCATCAAAGTAACATTGTTTAGTGCTTTAAGGTAAAATGATTAAACTCTTTAGGCCAGCAGTTCAGAAATACAAGGAGAAAAAAGGGAAATTAATATAAAGATTGATGACTTTATTGTAGTTTCTTGTAACTGGAGAGACATCTGCTGTAATAACAGAGGATCCTTTCATAAAATACAAGGTATTCCCAAACATTTACAAGTACTGTGCATGTAAGTGCATTTTTGTTTTCCAATAAAGAGACAGACCTGGACCAAAAACCTGCATCAACCTCTGCAGTTTAGCTTCATCACATAAAATGATAGTTGCAGGAGGTGAAAAGCCTGGCTCTAGCTCTTGTCCATTTGCTGCTTTAGGTATTCTTCAGCAGTGAGGTTGCACTTGCAATTTGAAGACAGTTGGGTCCGGGGGATAGAGGGGATTCTCCCAGGCTAAGTCTGCAAACTCCTCTCTGTTCTTCTGTGTATCTGCAGTAATCTACTTTTTAAAAACGTGTACCTCCACTTCCCTGAGTCTAAACATCTTCTTTTAAAGATCCCTCAAAGAAATGACTGAGAATGTTTAAGAAAAGAGGCCTAGCAGCAGACAGATTATTAGGTATGGTTTTATTAAACAGAATTGTTTAAGAGTTTGAGTTAAATTGAAGGGGGAGATGTGAATGACCTTACTGCACCAGCTGAAATAGAAGGCTCTTGAGTGCCTACAAGAGAGTTTCTCTTCCTTAGCAAGACATTTTGTATGCTGATTAATTTTTTCAGAGCCCTTTGGACCAGAAACCGCACTGGAATAGCAGAGTCAGGTCTGAAAACACTGCGAATGCATTCGGGGCACGGAGCCCTGGCTGCAGCAGCAGGCGAGTGCCGCGCTCCTCTGGCTCCGTGCAGGGACGTGCCATGCTGGTCCACCCAGCCGCACGGTGGAGGGCTCATGGCACCTGTGAAACTCCTCGTGACTGCTGCACACCCAGCTCCAGAAGAGGTATGGTAGGTGGCATGTCCTGGCATTGACAGGGAGGACTTCTGTCAGGGCATCTTCCTTTGGCTGCACACAAGCCCTCGGCCTCAGGTTTACCTCCTCAAGGAGGAGTCTCATGCTCTTCTGAAGCCTTTTGGCAGGCTGGAGAAGTCATGATTCTTGTGGGAGGCTTTTGTGAGGCATGACTGGAAGGGCAGGGGTCAGGTATGTTATTAAATAGTGGCCAAGTCTGATGGGCAGTTTGATCTATATAGTGTAGACACCTCCCCCCAGCTTACTATCTTTTGCTGTGATGGCTTTGTGGTGAGGTAAATCCCACTTCGTTGTTCCTTGCACATCCAATCTCAAGACTTCTATTTAATAATTAAAAAAGAGAAAAGCTGAGTTATGTAATTCAGTACCGATTGGCTTGGTGCCTGATCAGATACTAGCTGTTCTTCTACAGCTGGCGTGAAGGTGGTGTACAGGCACCAAGTCAAAATAAATGTCATATCACAGGCCCCAGCTAACCCGCCAGAAATGCCGTCACATGCCTGTGGCTGATCTGAAACTCTCATGTTCTCCTGTGGGACGCTTGCCGCGGGCAGTTGAGGAGCCATGGCTTTCTTGTCCTCTTGTTCAAACCAAAGAGGGAGGCAGGAGGGTGTCAGCATGACCCGCCGTAGCTCCAGCAGCAATTTCTTGAAGGGAAACCAGCCATTTCACATGAGGGGAAGGCTCCTGCCCCACTCCAGCTCCCCCACCTGTGGCCCCCCACGGATTTGGCACTCACTCTGTGCCTTCTGTGGGACAGTGGTAGTGGACAACCCTCAGTCCTCTAGTGTACTTCTAGCCCAATATGAACCTCTTTATATGCAACCAATAATGTATCTTTTCAGTGTTAGCAACAGTTCATTTTTCCTTGTTGAACATCTGGCTTTGGCATCTCTTCTTTTTTAATGTATCAAGGATAGGTATGCTGTGATTCTGGAAGGAAAAAGAAGCTGGTGAAAGACTCTGCCTGGCTCCTGAGCTGCAAGCCAGTGAAATTTTGTGGCAAGTTGGTTCCTGAGTGAAGGCTAAATAGTGAGACCTGGGTGGGGTTCGCCTCTGCTTTCAGAAGTAGTTTGAATTTTCTGTGAAGCACCAAAGCAATTTTTAGTTCTTTGATGAAAGCACCAGCCAGTTCTTGACAGTTTTGACTCTTCCTGTGGAAAATGAATCTGGCACTGGCATTGTTTAAAAAAACCCCATAAAACAAAACAACAAAAACCTGAGTTTGGGTTTGTTCCAGAGGTTGTTACACCCTTTTGTGATTTGAAGTATCTGGGTTTGGTAAAATAAACAACACCAGTGCCAACAAGAAGGGGGGAAAAGAGGAGCCATTTGCCCCTCTGCTTCCCACTGGTGATCTTGCCTCCTGCCCTGACGAGGTTTCTTTCAGCCATCATTCCCAGCTGGAAATGTGCCTGCAATGCACTGGTGGGTGCTGTGGCTTTCCTCTGGCACTGACGTGTGCGGTCATAAAGCTGTCATCTCAGGTCAGCCCTCTTCATTACTCCTTCCAGTATTTTATCTGCACTAAACTGGACTTCAAAACAAGGATAGAAAACCATCTCTGCAATCTGGATGATGAATATAGAGTTGCTATCTTCATCTGTGAATTGAAGAAGAAGAAACAGCAAGGCTTGCCTGAAAATCGCTCCTCAGAAATGAGTGAAAATATCAAATTCTGGGAAAAAAAAACAAGGAAAAGTGGAGCTCCTTACGCCCATGTGATGGTCTGCTTCGCCTATATGGTACATATTATTTTGACTCTTTAAATAAGCTACAGAAGCTGAAGCTGCTGCGAATTAAAGCCCAGGTGGCTACATCCAAGTCTTGCTCAGGATGGGAAGGAAATGTAAACTGAGAGTGTGTCAGCTTTTGGGTCTAGGTCCATCAGCCCCTGCTAGCAGAGCCAGGGCCAAGACAAGTATGGAGAGGAGATGGGAGCATGCTCAATTGCTTCAGCTGTTTGCTAACTGAGTGCATGTCTGTGGGTCTCTACCACAGAGCAATGAAAGTGTGAAACATCTCAGTGAGATACTGTCCACCTGAAGATTTCCCCCCCCTATTCTTTAGAGAACTGTGAACCAAGAAAGTTAAAACCCATGGATGGGTTTTAACTGTGGTTCTTAATTGATGACATATTATCCAACTGCAGTTCAGCCTAATGGTATGAAAAGCAAAGACAAATCAAGACGAAAGTTAAAGAGACAAAAAGGAGACCTGCAGTACTCTCTCTTTCCCCCCCCCCCCCAGCCTGTGAGCTGAGAAGACTGTAGGGGTAGGGGCCAGCTAGATATCCATCTTGCTCATAGGCAAGAGCCACATCTCCTTTTAAGGACTCTGTTGTATGTGAAGTGGTTTAATAAATGGTGGGAGTTTTCTACTGGAAAAGACAAAAAAAATTAAGGTCATTTGTAGAGTTGAAAAGTAATATATTTTTCTGCTTTATTTAAGGGAAGTTTGTACCAAGCATTCAGTCTTCATTTCACTGATTATTTCCATATGGACTGACTTTTTGTGCTCAGCTAATGTTAATCCAGCTGAAACCTAAGCAGGTCTTAATTCCTGTACTTAATCACTGCAGAAAATGCACCTCTCCTTGCATGCACATTAATTGCATGTTAGTGCAGGGTCTGTAGCATTTTTGGAGGAATTGCTATAATTGTGCTTAAAGCAAGTTACTGAAATCACTACTGGGCTGTTGGAGTGGAGTGGGTTCAGCATGAAACAGGAGCTTTTCCAGCACCCCAGCAAAATTCTCTGCATCTTGTTGATTGTTTAAAGACATTTCCTTTTTTCTGTATTTAGGATAGTAATGAAATTTAAACTAAACTAGGAAATTAATAGAAATATTTACAGTGCAGTTGAAATAATTTGTGGTGTTAATACAAAAGTAAACATTCCCAAGAAAGGATTGGAAAGCAGGACTATATTTTTAAAAGAAATAGCAAGCATATTCTTTTTGTCCCATCTCCCAACCTGTCACTTGTGTTTGTCTCTCCCAAATGCCACAGACTTTTTGCGTGTTTATTTAGATTAAATAAAACATACAGCTCTATATCTTATTCACCTTGGGTCAGAGAATATAACTGGCTGAATCTCTAAAGCATAAATGAAAAATATAAATATTTTAACAAGTGAGCAGCTGCTGCATTTTCACTTCTTACTGTGTGTGCTATTCTTGAAGGGAATGGGAAGGGAAATTGGGCTGGAGGGGAAGGAGGGAGGAGAGATGGTATGTAAAGAGAGATTGAGAAAATGCGTTAAAATGACACATCTTGAGAGAATCTCTTTGAACAGTGGAGATTTACAAAGTTTTGTCCTCCTCCATGACAACTTGGGTACACAGATCAAACATGTCCTTGGAGTAACATTGGGCAGGTACGCCTTGTGCCAAAAAATGAGAGAGGGAGTGATGTGAGGGGGTGGGTGAAGCTGAAAGACTTGCGTGACCTCTGCTTGCTGAACATCAGTAGCAGGCCTGATGGAGGAGGTAACAGGATTCGATGCCTATCATGGGCTGCCATTAGCTGCAGCTGGAGATTTCACTTTGTTTTTAGAAGAGCGGACAGTTACTGATTCTTTGGGTTTTTTTGACAAAACCTTTATTTACAAGTCCTGTAACACTGGATTAAGGAAAAATACATGTTTATTTGCTTTGCTTTGCTTTAGAGATGGGGCTTGCTCCTCACTTTCCTATGGTCTGCCATGTATGACCAGAACACATTACTCCATGTTGACTTGCTGCTTGATTTCCAACATGTTCTAAGATTTGCCTTTCAATTTGGGGGCTTCTTTTCATTTATTTTTGCTTATGTGTCTCGACTTGTTTACGCTGTGATAGCACTGAACACACCAACTATTGACGTAGTCTCTGTTATGTCAGAAACTAAAACTGAAGTGTTCGTGTAAATTTGGTGCTTTAAGACCTTTTTGAGCAACACCAGAAGTCTTAGATCATTTCAAATGCATCTTGATTGACAGGGCTGCCCTTGAATGGAAATTACAGTGTGAGATCACACTGAGACACTACAGATTTCTCATGGCAGCTTAGCACATTCTCAGCTCAGTGTAATTCTTGAGCTTGTACCACTCAATATATGCCATTATCTTAGCTCAGTGGGTCTATCTCAATTGACAGATTAATGACAAATTGTTTGGTTTTGTTCAATTTCATAGTTAAGTTTAGGGGTTAAAAAAGGGGGGGGGGGGAGAGCTGACTTCTTAAAATAGTCTTTATTGAAGCTTAATGTCCCCTGCAGCTAGAGAATGTACATGAACTGGAGTAGGAAAGCATGCCTCTCCATGACGTTATTGGAGTTAGTGGATTAGTGCAGCTGAAACAAGAATTTGATGTGTGAATTCTGCCTGTGTAAAACAGGGTCTGCACTATCTGCAAGTGAGACAGTCAGGAGCTCCTGTTACGTTGATTTCTGGGGTGGGTTACCAGCAGTCCAAGACATGATCAGGCTCCCCTTAGAAAAGGTGCTGTATAGGCAGATAATGAAGTACAGCCCTGAAGATCCTGTACTAGGTCAACCCATGGAAGTACCTGTAAGGAAAGTAGGGATGAGACATACTTTATTCCAGCACAGCCCATAGTCCTAGAGCAAGTGAAAGAGCTGCATTTAGTTTCAGAGTCAACTTCCCAGGGTGAACGTTGGAAGCGTATTCCCCTCTCTGCGCTTCTTCCTCTGGCCCATCACATGTTGTTCAGATTGACTTGGTTTGAAGTGACCCAATAGCTAGGTCTGCCCTGTTTTACGTGACAACGTGGTTTCTGATAGGAGGTGGCTGCCTATATTGTATCAGAGCTCTAATCGGCTGGAAACGAAACCAATCATAAACAGGAGCATGAGTTCTCCCTGTGCCATCCAACAAAGAGGGGAGAGGGAAACAGTATGGGAAAGATACGGGACAGAAGGAGATGTCCTCCTCCTGTTACTTTAACTTCTGATGATACTCCTGAAGAACGAGTGCTTTTAACTATATTCTGCCACTTATTTTCATTGCTGTATTTGCGTGCATTTCTGTCCTTTACCAAAATGTGTTTGAAAATGATAGCTGGTCATGAGCTCCTCTCAAAGCCTTTCATTAGGCGCCATCAATACCTGACCCTAGCTAAATTCCAAGGGGAAAAATACCTGAAGCAACATTACTGCTTTAAAACATTAAGTAATTAATTGCCAGTAGCAACTCATTGTTTGCCCTAACAGAAGGCAGAGGAGAAGCAAGCTGGGCACCATGAGGACATCACAATTATTTTACCAACCTCTCCAGCCCCTTCAGCTGGGCAGTGCTAGCACTATGAGAGTGAATATTTGTCTATTTGGCTGCTCAGGGAGGGCCAATTCAAGTGGAAATTGTCTTCATTTGTTCAGTTTGTTTTGTGGGTGTCTTTTCTTTCGTCTTGAAAGCATTGTTAATTCAAACAAATGATGAGAAAGAGCAAAAGATGGTTCCATCCTTCTCTGAGATAAACTGAGGTTTTTGGTTTGTGAGAGACAACATTTTTCCAACTCCAGAGACTAGGGCAGTTTTTAGGCAGTGAGCAATAAACAGGTGGCAGTTGTTAAATAAAGAGAGCAAGGAGGGAGCCTGTGGTTAAAGAAGGATGGGATGAGGCTGGGATACCTCTGCCAGGTTCTGAAAGTGGGCTATCATTGTTTAGTCTATGCTGTGTCCAAGAGGCTGGGTCATTCCTGTGTGACAGACCAGCTGCTCAGCTCCTTCAAGTAGCAAATTTAGCAACATAAATCCAGAATATTAAGGTTTTGTAAGAACAGTGCCTTGTTTATGTAAGTTTTTGTACTCCTTTTCATATGCTTTGAACAAAGCTCTTTTGGGCAGTGTATCAGCAGGGTGTTTGCTGCTGCTTTCATAGCAGGCTTGCTTCTCATGAATGAGTGACATCATCTTTTGATAGTTATGCTGCACTTCTGAGCAGTTAATTTTTAGCTGAATGAACCTAAGAGGAGGTGAGAAATCTTCAGAAATTGATACAGTTTCCAAAACGAAGCATTTCCCTTACTATGCTGTTCATCAGAAAGACTTTGCCTTTTTTTCCAAGACCTTTTTCAATAGTTTATCTATCCAAGAAATGAAACCTAGGGGTGGGGTGAAATCAATAGTCCTCTTAACAGTGACCATGAAAACCAATTATTATGTCTGCGTCTTCCTGTTGTTGAGAATGGATGGGTTGGGAGACAGCACACACAAGATCGTGTCCAAGAAAACCCCCTAAGCTGGTCCCAGCTGCTGGTTTCACTGGTGCCCATTGAAATTGCAGCCAGGGCAGGCTCATCCCTGAGAAGACTTGAGGGTGACTCAGGTTTGGGGAGGAAAGTGAGAGGCGTGGAGTTGATTCACTCAGTGGGATGGCTGGTATCGGTGTAGTGGACAGAGATACCTGTCGGCCGCTCCGCAGCCTGGTATGACTGAGTGGGAACATTGGAGGGTGATGGAGGCAAATGTGATGCATCGTTGCTTGTGTTCTTCATAGGAATGGTAGTCATTGCTAAAAGCAATTCATGGGACTGTGGGTATGTAGATAAGCTTTGAATTACTCCCTGTGCTCTGCACACTATATTGTTATCCTGCATTGTAATGTGTTACTGGAGTCCTTTCTTCTTGCACCTCATTCCGTGACTGCAGAAAACTGTCAAGCTTTTAATACCAGTACTTGCAACAAAAGACAGCATGCAAAAACATTTGCATGTGTATTTAAGTGTGTTTTCTGGAGCATGTTTTTTGAGGGTAAACATTGTTTAATAGTTAGTACTGGTCAAAGCCAAATCAAAGATCCTGTATGTACTTGCAACCCCTTTTTCTTCCATTGTCAGCACTGTCAACTGATGACACTTGACATTTTCTTTAAAGCCCAGTGTCCTGGAAGCAAGTGATTAAATGACAAAA
This sequence comes from Haliaeetus leucocephalus, assembly GCF_000737465.1. Lineage (NCBI taxonomy): Eukaryota > Metazoa > Chordata > Aves > Accipitriformes > Accipitridae > Haliaeetus > Haliaeetus leucocephalus. The sequence continues at coordinate 3,249,156 of NW_010973244.1, read as the reverse complement.
TGATTAAAAAAAGCCTCACAAACTCAAACAAGCCCACCCAAAATGCTGGGTTTAGTCTTCCTGCTTGTAGAGAATGTTTTGAAATAAGACATCAAGGCTTCCTAGGGCTTAAAATGTAAATAAATACAGCTATCTCCACATTTATTATCATACATTTATTTTTATATAACTCATTTCTGGAAGCCTGTTTACTTTATGATTTCTGAAAAGATCTAGGTGAGTGTAATAGTCTATTCAAAGACATAGGGGTTTTCTTCTATTAAGCCTATCTTGTGTTAATAATACCTGTATGTATAATTCCAAAATGTTTCTTAATCCGTATAATAGCTGCAGGTTTCTTCTTAATAGGTTTGAAATTTCCCCATTTGAAATTAGGTTTATTTAATTATAGTTGGATTAGTCACAGGAGTGTGTATTGCAGAGCAGCCTTGAAGGCAAGATTTTTGTCATACTTGGTGGTGTTATTGAGCAGGATGGTGAATCAAGCCCAAGCACAATCTCTAGAATTGGTTATTTCAACATTATAGGGTGTGCAAGCTCCTCTGTAGACTCACAATTGTGTTGTGTTGCCTGGCTCCCAATTTCTCCCAGATTGCTCGTGGCTTGATCTCTGTCAGCTTACTATCAGGTTTCTACCAGCTCTGAATATAAGCTCCAATTCCCTGTTATGCTCAGAAGAAGGTAAGCACACCAAGACTGAGATATCTGGGAAGGGGGATTGTTGCTGAGGGAGTCCAACCTGGTGTCAGACTTTTTTTTCCCCTATTTTTTGGCCAGCTCCAGTACCACATAGCTGAGAGCAAGGGTTGGCAGCTGTTCGGGGCTAATGTGCCAGACTGTATTTTCCTTTCCCAAATTAAGCATGCTGGTAGCGTGTCTGTGAGAGGTAGTGGCTCCTGGCTCCTAGCTCTTGCTGAGTTTGGAAATCGCTGGAAGCCAGGAGCTATTGCATGCCAGTCAAAACTGGCCTTTGTACCGCAGCATGCCAGCTTGGTTTAGAGCATCCTGGAAATGATGGAGAGCCCTGTGTGAAGGCTCATTTTTAAGATGTTTTACCTTGCCTGTGCTCAGACTTTTTCTCCTCCATTCCCTGTGAACTTTTAAATAATTCCTGTATTTGCTCACTTAATGGCAGCATACTTTTTTCTGTCCAGATTTTTGCCTCTGAAATGAGGGCGCAGACATGATGTTATCTGTGTCTCAGCCCACCCAACTGGCTAGTTGATGAGTGAGACCCACAGCTTCTGCTAGGTCTGATAGCAGGCTGGCTCGCTTTCTGCAGGATGCTGAAGAGACACTTTACTCCCAGACATTTCCAAATCCAGGTCCTGGGTCTTTCTAATTCTTATGTGCTTATACTTTCTAGCCTTCTTAAAACTTGTGGTCTCTAAAAAAAGCTTTTTGTAACAGAGGTGCAAGCTTCAGAATTATTCTCCAGACTGCTGAGCCTTCCTCTAGCTGTCCTATCCTCCCATTCCTGTGGAGTGGTACGTGCAGGCTATGATGCACAAACCCTTGCTGAACCTGGGGTAGCAGCTCAGCAACTGGTGCAGCTGCTCCTGGGATTCCTGGGTGCTTAGAGGTAAACAGTGGTGGTGGTATCTTCATCCCAGTCATCAGCCCAAACCTTTAATTACTTTGGCTCTGAGCTATGCCCCTTCACTTCTTCTATCTCTGTTAAAGCTGTGGCAACTAGAAGCCGCTTGGCGAATGCTAATGCTCTCCTGTTGTAATACGGGGCGCACGTTCGGATTTATGGTGCTGTGTTGCTTGCAGTGCTCGGGCCAGTTGCGAATGCTGTGTCTGGCTGATGAAGCACGTTTCAGACTCTGCTGCCTTGCTGGTTACATGGTGTAGCTAGAAATCTTTTCTGGGTTTTTCTTTGCCTTTTGCTTTTGTTTTACTGCTGCTGTCGTATAGATGTATATCATTGATCTGCAGCTGGTTTCCTTTTATTCAAATTAGGCGTATAAATGAAAAGCGGTAGTAAGTGTAGTAGTGATATCACGTGACTTCTCCCAGCATGGAGTGCTCCCTGAGCACTTTTCAGGTTAGCAAAGCAAAGTTGCCGAGTCCGGTTGCTATTTTTGTAAGGATTCGTCCATCCGTTCCCATGTTCTGTCCTCAAATCCTCTGAAATTCAGTCCAAGCAGAAGCTACCGCTGATGTTCTGGGTTATCTTTTGCCATGCAGACTTGGTCAGTCTCTTCTGTAGCCATCCACAAATAAACACAGGAATCAAATTCTGCTCAATTTACAAGTAGGTCAACCTCATTGATTTCAGTGGGACTGCAGCAGACATAAGTCAGCGGAATATCTGCTCCATGTTATGCTAAGTTGTTGGCAGAAGGCGGATTTGTATAAGCTCACCAGAGCAGAGACTGTCCTTACGTGAGAAAAATAACACTAAGTACAACGGTCCCTAATTCAGTTTTCTCAGAGGTGCAGCAATAACAAATATACTAGCCCTGGTTACCAGCACTTAAAAGGATAACCTCATCCCTGTTTCTTCACCCAGATGTAAGGGGGAGATATATTTAGAATAAAGCCATTTCCCCCACTGTCACCACATACAAACAAAGTTCTGCAGTTGTAGAAATACTTGAGGCAACATGTGCAACTCATTCCCACTGGGTTTGGTAACTGAGGAGGAGCACGGTGGGAACAGCTTGGAAGAAAATCTTCAAAGACTGCTTAAGGACAGTAGGGCCTTTGCAGTGGGAGCCCTACCGCAAACTTTGGCTTTTATAAAACCATTCTGACACTTGCGATCTGAAGGAAAGAATCAGCAGGTAGAAAGGGGGGGGGGGGAAATCAAAGACTTTCCTTACTTTTCATTCCCCGGTGTGCCCATGTTTCCATACTGTCCTCCTGTAGAGGAGTCAGTCACCAAAAGATGAACAGATCAACAGACAAAAATTCACAAGGTAAAATTCACAGTACTTCAGTTTTCCCCCCCCTGCTTAGCCCTGTGAGAGAGCCTTAGAGATGCCCTCTGTGAGTGTGATAGCTGCTGAATATGCTTTGGGAGCCCGTAACAGTCATGTGAACCCTGAACCAGCCTTTTTCTGCCCTGAGACATCCTCACAGGCAAGGGCAGCACAACTATCTCAGGTGCTGATGGATGTTCTCCTTTTGCAAACAGGCTGCAGATATTTGCACCATCACCTCTTAAACAACTTGGGCAGCACCAAAGCATTGGTACAAGCCAGAAATATTCCCGTGGGCAGAGGATTAAACAGGGACATACTGGGCTTCTTGATTTCTTCCCATACATCTTCCCAAAACATTAGTTGAAAACAGTCTTTGATTATTTTTTTTTGCCTGTTTATACCTCCCCTAGAAGAACTAGGCACAGAAAGCATATAGATTACATCTCCCATGCAAGCAGCATCCAGGTAGGTGCCATTGTACACCCACCCACCATCATGTTGGCAACCCTCCAAATCTGTCTTTATTCTGCAATTTTCTTCAAGGCAAGGGCTCCCTTGTATTACATGTAGTATCTCTGTGTGTGAGGAGCTGAATGCGCAAGAGGAGATTAGGTTGTGGCTTTCAGAAATAGCCCTCGCATGCTTCAGCTCCCCTGCCTCGAAACTGCAAAATCTACTTTAGCATTGGAGTCTGCTCCCCACAGCACAGTTCAGCTTCAAGCAGTAGTGCTGGGTTAAACTCCCTGCAAATGAAGCCACTGTCGAAAGCAGCTTTTGCCAGCTGAAAAGACCATTAAATGAGGTGCTTGGGGCTTTCAAATGCCTATGTTCTCAATACACTGCTGCATAGCCTCTCTTCAAAAGGCTGTAAGCGTATTACATGCTAATCCCAATTAAATTCAAAATATCCCTGGGTGTTTACTGCTGTTACCCTCTCTTTTTCATTCTTAATTGCATTGTAGCTGAATAACTCTGTATCCACATTGGATTATTCATGAATAGCATATTGAGTTGTACTCTTTCTCATTTCGCAACAGGGATCTGCTGTTACAGGATTGGTGTAGTCTGAAACAAGAAACTAATCTATGCGTTTCAAGTCATTAATCTTGTCTTGAACCAAATAATAAGAGTTGTTTGGGTGGGTTTTTTTTCTATAGGTATGTGGTTTCCCAGTGAGATGTACAGCTTGTAGAATAAAAACATGGTAAACAAGATCTATGACCGATCAATATTGATTTTGGAGATTATTTGAACATCTACTTATGTACATTATATGCTTACCTATGCTGACACTTTGGGAGGGAAACAGTAAGACAATGTAAAACAGCACCAAGTTCTTTGGCTGCAATAACACTGATGTATGGTGTGGGGGCAGAATGTGGCGGGGAGGAAACCCACCTGTTTTTGCTCGTTTTGTTAAACCTCTAGACCACAAGTTCATCCCTGTGCCACGTTACCACTGGCTGTTGGGCTTCTGCAAAATGAATGATGGCTGCCTTGGGATGGTGGTTGGCACTGCTTGCTACAGCTGCCGTGCAGAGGCAGAGGAGTGGTCCTCGTTGCTGAAGGCAGGTCCTCCTGGGGTAACTAGCTGGAGTAGCTTCTGCTACATCCCTTCCTTGCAGTTCTTCCGGAGATAAACCGAATTTCAGTTTCTGCAGCTTTGCAATCTGTCAGGTGCTATATGTGGGTTTTCTTTCTTTTTTTTAAAAAAAAGCCAGCCTGCTTATATGTTCTTTTTAGCTTTAAGGAAATATTTTAAAGTCTGTTTTATCATTTTTTTACCCTATGCGATGGGTGAATACTGCCAGTACTGAAAATAAGTACTGCAGGTATTTTCATCAGGTGTTCACGCAGATATGTCTCCCAGCAATTTTAACGAGTGGCACACGCTGGACAAGGAGAATAAGCATGTACACAAGTGGAGGGCAGGCTTTGAGGAATAGAAAGAGCTGGTTTTGCGGTTAGTAATATTAAAACTGATCAGCTTCGCTTTTTGTTTATGGGTAAGAATAACCTTTTCTCGTAAACAGGATGGAAATTGAAACTCCAAGAACCTTGCAAGTCATGGTGCATTTTGGGGTTTGAGGGGGATTTTAGAGGAGGTGGATGGTTTTGTGTATTCTTGACTTTTAAGCCCTCTGAGAGGTCAGGTCTTGGATGCAGCAAAGCCTGCAGAATGGATCTGCTTTCTGACCTGGGCACCTTCCCATACTGTCATGAGATTTACTTGAGCCCGTGTGAAGTGGCCACTGGTGGGTAGTGCTATGGAAAGGCCCTCAAGACAGGTCTTGTCCTTTTTCCCCTTTGGTTTGAGGGGCAGGGGGATATTCATCCTGACCTGCTCCAAAGTAAATACGGTACAATTAAAAGGACAAGGCCACACATGCTGGCTCACACCGCCATGCTTAACTGTGCACCTGGGATGCCCGAGCTTCTAAGCTTTTAGAGACATGGGTTGCTTGGTGGAGGATGGAGGGACCGCGAGTCAAAGCTGCTTCAGCTGAGACTGAGGGTTGGAAGAAAAGTACTGAGAAGGTTTGCGAGGTTAAGGTACACTGACTGCATGCATAGATGTAAACCCAAAAGTTCATCTCAGTGGTTTATTTGGATTCTGTTGACTTTTTTTTCTGAACGCTTGGCACTTCATCTAGATTTTTCTGTTTTTTCTTCTCTTCATCATCTCCATTAGCTAAGTCCCTTTCTGAAATGTTTCTGGTTGTTTTTCTTTTTAAAAGCACTTTGAATTGAATGGAAATTGTTCTCTCTTTCCCCTTTTGCCAACCATGGCTGTGTTCCCCCTATCTGACTGGAGGAAACCTTTGCTTCGTACCCAAGCCGACCCTGGGTAACCCTGCCGCAGCTGCTCACACGAAAAGCCTGGGATTTTCTCAGTACAAGCTGAAAGGCGCATGCAGGAAAACTTACTTTTTTTTTTTTTTTTTGCTGACTAACAAAAACCCGCTGGGGAACTGGAAGATTTCCCATTTGGTTTAATTATGGAGGTCTAATGAATTGCAAAAGTTAAAGAGGAGGAAGAGTTCTTTAAATGAATCTCAACTCTGATTTTTTTAAATTGGGGGGTTTCTGTAGCCTAAGCTGGCAGGAAGAGAGGAGACTCTCCAGTGAGAAATGTTGAAAGGCATATCAATGGGTATTACTCTATTAAGCTTTGACCAAAATTAAATCAGAAGCACCAGGGGGAGAGCTTTTGAGCTTTTTGTATGGAACAGAGCCTTAGTTAAATAACCTCCATTACTTAATTTAAAATGTTTGTAAGTAGAGTGTCTAAGAAGTTGACGTAAAGTAGAAGATACGGGCAGTGAATGAAACGCCAGTATAATTTATTGTATACATGTATTTAGGAAACTGCTTCCAAGACTGTTTTCCTCATCCACAAAGCTGGCTTAGGGAATACTTACCCTGCCCCCTCATTCATAACCACCTACTGTAGTTTCGCACCTCCACCTTGTACCTGTACAACTGTTTGTAGGGCTGTGCTGGAAATCAGGTCTCTGGTCATTTGGTCAGAGTAGTTAATTTGTGTTTAAAATAAAAATAATAAGAATAAGAATGTTTTTCTTTTGGGAGTTTGGGTAGCCCAGTGCATTTTTGTTACCTGCTAGGGAAAATTATTGTAGATCTACAACCAAAGCCAGAAATCCTGCCATGCCATGGGTAACACATGGGATGTTAAATCCCATCAGCTGCCCCCAAAATAAGCAAGAACCAAAAGCCTTGGATCCCTTGCAGAACCTGACAATGAGATGGTAGGGTATGGGCTGGAATTGAGGGAAGGTCTGCTGGTGGTAGCCAAGTGTTTTCTCTCCCCTGGGAGCTCAGCACAGGTCCTTTCTCCCTGCTTCTTGCTCCCTACACTCCTCATATATACAAACATAGGCATATAACCTGCCCTGCCTCTTTCTCTCCACATGCAAAGAATACTAAGCTAAGCATACCAACAAAACAAGGACAGCCGGATGAAATACAGATTTTTTTTTTTTTTTTTACCCTCACTTCCTTTGGTGTAGCTGCTGCATATATTGCTGCTGGATGGAAGGATTTGAATGTCGCAGTATCCTGTGACCTACTTAGAGCATTGGAGAAGCTTATGGTTGCAGTTCATTAGAGAAAGGGATTTTAATATCTAGAAGAACATGGTGACTAATACAGTGGAATTTTTATAATAGCAGTCATATATATTTGCAATACTTCACTCTTGTCTGTACAGCGGTGTTTCTGTGAAAGTGTGTAGTTGTCCTGCTCTCTCAATTTTGAGTACCCTTCAACAGCACTGAGTGCTTATCCAGTATCTTCTGCTTTCTGAGGAGATACAGGTCTATTTATGCATTGATACATCTTTTTAGAAACAGAGCCAGCAGCCTTTGATGTTAAGTGTATGATACCCATGGAGAAAGCTCATCTCTAATTGAGTTAGTTTTGTAAAAAGAGCTGCAGTTCAAGTGGCTGCTCTGAAAATATGCCATTTGCCCTTGATATTTTCATGATTACTGTGGTATCCATAGCAGTTCCTGTAAAGAGCATTGAATATAGCTACATGATATGACAGTAAAATTAATTAAAGGCAAAGTGCAGAGTTTTCAGAAGGGTTGACTATATGTATTGCATTTCTGGCAGAGCTTGCCATAAACTCTGCAGGTCTGCTTTGCCATGCAGACTGCCAGCTAATGCCCTCTCTTGCTGAGAACATGTTAGATCCAAATTTTCTTCTGTTTTTGCTTTGCTTTGTTGCTAGCAACAATTTCAGCAGCGTTGAAAGAAGAAAGTGCTTAGAGAGGAGTTTCTTACAACAAAGCCAAGTAATCCCTCTTAGGCTTTGACCGTCATGAGTTTAGCCCTTGTGCCACTTGCCCACATTGCACCGTTGGTGGGATTGTTCTGATGCAAATACTTTGAGTGTTATTTTTGGCATCTCTGTTGTATTTTTCTTTAAAACAAATGAACGAAAGCCTCTGCTACGCACCGGAATAGCCTTATCTTTGATCTTGGTCGTAGTTGAGAAGCACAACGGGGAAGGAAGCAGAGAATCGATGAGAATGATGCGTGTTTTCTTTGCGTGTATTACTTGATATTATTCATGTCTCTGATATGAAGGAATGCTGGTTTAGGCTGCAGCAGCTTTCTGTTTTCCAGGCAGTACCTCATGTACGCCGACACCTGCTTTTGTTTCAGATCATTTCAGCTCCACCGTTCCCGCTTTCCTTCCCCCTCCTTGAGAAGAGGCAAGGGTCAGACAAAACCTCCCTTCCCCTTCACTCGGATTAAAATCTCTCAGCCTCTTAGTTCACAGGGACTCTTTCCAAATCCTTAAAAGGGTTATTGGCAGAGCCTCAGCTGGTGCAAATCAGCACAGTACCGTTGCTTCTCGGTGGCCCTCTGCCAGGCTCTGCCAGCTGAAGGGCTGGCTGAGGAGCCCAAGTGATTTCTTATACCTCATTTCACCTTACTCTTGGGTCTGAAAAAGGGTTTAATTTGCAATGGAAAAATTCCTGGAAGAAGAGGGGTCCTAAGAATGGGTCTGTTCCACGCTGTATGTAACTCACGGCCTTTTCTTAAGGAGAGCTAGCCCAGAGGCATTGCTGCAGCAAAAGCTAAGCGAGGCAGCAGCAGCAGCAAGCAACAGCAACTCAACTGCCAGGCTTCTGGCTCTTTGGCCATATGTGGGGGATCAAGCACTTTGCTGCTAACTTGCTCTAGTCCTGTTAGACGCATTAAAAAGGAAAAAAAAAAAGGCAAACAAAAAAATCTTCTTACCCTGGGTTTAGATACACTGAGGGAATGATTTATACTCTTGCCAAATTGAGCTGGGGTTACCCTCTGCCTTTAATGCCCTGGCTGCTCTTGGGGCTTTGCCGTCCCTGTCCCGGGGGTGTCAGAGGTGGCAAGCACAGGGTTTCCAGCCCCCACGGCTGGCCTTATCCATGACATGGTACTCACCAGTCAGCAGGCTACAGCCAGGCATCAGCCAGCCCGGCTGGCTCCGCTGCGAGGCGGGCTCACAGGGAGGAAGGGCAGCGAGACTGGCAGGGCTTTAGTATAATAAACCATCCCAGCAAAGCCTTCCAGAGGATGGTGAGTGAGAGCCCGTCGCAGCTGTCTTTCCCACAGGAAAGGAGAAGGGAGGTTACTAACCACCTTCGAGGAATGTGTTTAACAGATCGCAGGAGCCCGTGCTGCTGACAACTGCAATTGCAGTTCTGGAATCAATACAGTCTCAGAAGTTTGGAGTCGCATGACAAATCGCTGGTGAATGAAAATCTCTCCTAGATAAAGTGATACATTTTCAAGCGAGCACTGGGTTTAGGGAGGAAAAGAGCGGTGAACAAAATCCCCCTGTGCTGCTTTGACGGCCTGCTCCTGTTCCCAGCAAATTACAACCTGGCCAACGTTACGAAAGCATTGAATGAAAGTCTAGCAGTTCTCTGCTATCATCTTGACAGAACCAAGGTGTAGGGTTGTTTGGAGCTGAAGGTGCTATGAGGCTCCACCAGCATCCGGTGCCTGCTACATAGATGTCGAAAGCAGGCTGAAAGGTCCAGGTTGCTGTTAAATTCTACACTATTCATGAGCAAAAGTGAACCAAGCACACAGAAGTGAGATGTTATTTTAATTACTCCAGCTCTGATAGTTGGATCAATAGCCCATCTTTCTGGACTTTCTTGTGAACGGGCTCATTTTGCACCACAGAATAATGCTGCTTCCTCTAAGTCTTCTGTCGTCATTTACCTTTATGGTCTTCCTGGCATTATTCAATTCCAGGCTGTTTGGAGAAAACCTCTGTGACTGTGAGTCATAGTATAACGTGTTTTCGCTTTCCTCTATCCCTACAAGTTGACTGCAAGCAGCAGCAGAACGGCTGAAGGAAGAACTTGTAACTGTCTCCCTTGTTCGCAGAGCTCCCTCCTCCCCCTTCGTATGTATAAAAACTAACAAGGGCGGGGGGTGGGGGTGGTGCGGAAGTCACAGTGACACCAAATAAACTCCTTTAATTGACTCAGAGTTTCCACGCCACTCACCATAAACACAGTGGAAGTAGAGATTTGCTGGCCCTTAAGTTCAACCACGCTGCGTGGTAGGGAAATCCCACAAGGTGCAGGGATTTTTCTTTTGGGGAGTCGAAGGTTACGGAGCTGTGAGTACCTCCTGATGCCACAGGAAGAGGTCCCGACAAGGAAGGCTGAGGAAAATAAAACTCGTCGGTCAAGCAGTGTGGCTCCACACTTCAGTCAATGTGACATAGGTTTTGGAAACCAGTTTTAGTTTAAACGTAGCAGGCAGTCAACTTTGCAAAGTCTGGGCTTAAATTTTAGCCTCACCGAATTTTACAGTTGAATAGGACTGGGATATCATCCTTGGAACCAGATATCCTGTAGCTGAAGAATATTTTTAAATGCTTCCATGAGGACTTTCCCAGGAAGAGTAAAAGCTGAATGGGGACCTCTTTTTGTTACTCCAGGTTTTACATTGGTATAAGGCACTGGAAGACTTCATAGTCGCATTGAATATATGGTTGGGGATATATGAATCAAGTAGGGACCCATATTTTAAAACAATAACCTTTAGTCCTGAAGTACAAACCATCGCTGCATTAGGATTTGGTGTGTTACAGCGCAGGAGATTTAAATGGGAAAAATATTTATAATCCAGGCTTCGCATGAGGACAGGTTTTGACCTTTATATTGACGGGAGGAATTTTTTGTTCTGAGCTCCATTTCAGGGTTGCTGCTTGACATCTGGATGGCATCCAGAGCACGTGCAGGTGGCGGCTGCCTGTGCGTTTAATAGTAAATGTATATAGCATCCCACCTGCATCACCAGAAACCTGTGTGTAATAGAGGGGGTATTTTAAATATCCATTCTGATCTCTAACAGTAAATGCTCAGCAGCTCATCTACCATGATGCGTAGCAGAGATGATAAATTATGTTAGCAAAAATACCTCAGTGAGACAGCTTTGAATTTTTTCCTTCATGGATTTTGAAAATTGTTTCTGCTTCCAAAAAGCCTCCAAAGCTTCATACACAACGGATTTAAGTGATAGCAATTTCATTTCTCCACCTAAAACTACTTCCAGGGATGTTAGTGCCAGTTCATTTGCCTGTGTCTTTACACTGTCTGTGCTTTGCCAAATGCAATGTCTTTTCCAGGTACTTTCAGACAATTTGGTAATACAAGTGGTGGTCATTCAATGCCTAACTAGCATTTGATGTAGGTTGTGCACCCTGGCATAAATCGCTACCAAAGACGACTTAAAAAAAAAAGTCCTGAAAATTCTGTGTCTGGTTGGCTTTCTTCCAAGAGTTGGTAGATTTTTAAAAATGTTTTTATAAATCAAAATGTAGAAGTTTGAAGAAATTAGTAGTAATTTAGAATGTCTAAGCTAGCACACAGGCTAACATGACTCCAAAATCAGGACATCCTAAAAGTGACAACAGGGAAAGCAGCCATCATGAACTCTAATGGAGGAGAAAGGGAGGCCATACATTTCATTTGACAAAACCTTTCTTGATGTTACCTGCTAAGAGCATCCTCATTCCCCGCCTGCCCTTACCTTGTGCTAATAAGTACCACCCCCTCACTTGTACCTGCCACGTCGTGTAACATTGGAGAATTTAAAAATAGCCTGGCAATTAAAAAGGTTTGGTTTTTTTTCTGGGGGAGCCAGACCTGTTAATCCGGTTCACAGAACACGGCTGCTGAAACAGTTGTGCTGGTACAACGGAGGGAGTGGCAGACAGACAGCGTTGTGGGGACAGGCAGGGACGGAGGAGCAGCAGGACAGCGATGAACCGGGACATACGGCTGCTGATGAATTCACCTGGAAAGCCACAGCCTTAGCGCATCCTTGTTTTCTGCCTCTGCTCCTTCTCCACAGTGGTCCTCAGTTCTCTTTATGAAGACCCCTCACCATCCCTTCTGGGGTACACATCTGAGCATTTGTCTCTTTCTAGCCTCTCTGCAGGCTGATCTTGGGGGGTGATCTCTTTTCAAATCCTCCCCAGGCCACTTACCTACAGAGCATCTGAAGAGAGCTATTTCTAGAACCACCATACCCATTTTCATACAAATTAGCCATCAGCCTGGGACTTGTGATGAATCTCAAGCAGACTTCTCTTTGTCCTGTTGGATGAGTTTGAAAAGAAAATTTATGGGTTTTGAAGTTAGTGCAGCGAATTAGCAGCCGCTTGTCCAGTTTCTGGTGCATAATATGGTCATGTTGCAACAGGTTTGCGCTGGAGTCGGGAGGCACTGGTATGCAACCAGGCTTCAGCAATGCACAAATCCTTCCTGGGCACTTGTTCGTCTGTAAGTGTGTGTATCGTGATGAGCGAAAACCCCCTTTCTCCCCTCCCCTTCCTGAGCCCCCTCCTTTGTAGCTCGAATGCCCCCAAAGCATGTTGAATTAGCATTGAATTTCTGGTATGCAAGCAGAAAGTTCTGAACAAAATACAAGCCTACCGTAGGTAGCCTCTGCTCACTTTGTTGCATGTGTTGACGGGAGTGTGGGAAAACAGATGGACCGAGCTTTACCAAATGCAATTTGGAAAGCATGTAAGCATGTAGGAACGAGCAGCATAGGCAGCTATTAATACTTTAAACACTGGAATTGTAGTTAAGTAAGACAACTTTTTTTTTTTTAAACAAATGCCAAGTTTTTTTTTCATAATACCACTAATTGTTAGAACACACTTAAAAGGTGTTTAACTCGCTCCAGCCACTTCATAATGGCATCTTTCCTACTACAAAAACTGGAGGGAATGAGGCAGGCTTGCCCACACAAGCTCTTTGTAATTTACTAGTCTGTAGTTTGTTTTTTTGCTTCAAGATCTCATCAGTCTTTCACATGGCTTGCAGTTTGTGTGCTCTGTTGCAGTTATGGGCCACCACTGCGCTGATAGGGGTTTGCATGGTTCTGTAGCAATTTGTTAACTTTTTGTAGCTGACCTTGTTTAACGAGATGAAATGAGATTTCTGTCCCACAGTTCCCCCCGCCCAGCATGGCAGGTCTCACCAGAGGTTGATGAGGTTTTTAGGTCAGCCAGTTATTTCACAAACCCTCAGCCGTGGAGGAGAAGAGGCATGTCTCTGCAGCGAAGCTGGTCATTTCTGTAATAATGTATTAATAACACTTGCCAGCTACGATCAATGAGAGCTTTGCAACTATTAGAGAATCCAATTTTGATTCGACTCTTCCATGCCTGGCTCTGCAAAGATACAGGGAGAGTGATTTACTTACCCAGTGCCATGCAGGAGATGTGTGATGGTGCCCAGGCTGTAGCACAGAGGTAGTGTTTCCTCATCCAGATCATTAACTACAGCATTTTAGCTACTTTTCTCCTGAGGTTGCTTAGAAAGAAGTGTTTCTTAGCTGTGAGAACAGTAAGAGGTCCCATTAGCACAGGATGAAAGCAGTGTTTCAGGAGATTAAAGTGTTGGGCATGGAAAAAAAGCAATGCTTTGAGTTGGGCTAGGGATAAGAACAGGCTTGGAGAGAGAAGTGGAGAAGACAGGGTCCTCGTAGGGCTGGAGGTAACCATGCTCTGGCAGGCTAAAAAAAAAATAATCCTGCTTTTTATGTTGTGCAACATTGTTCTGTGGCAGAATTGGAAATGGTGGATGGGGCTATGGCTTTCCCATGTTTTAGACTTCAAGTGTCTTGTTTAACATTCTGGTTGATGCCAAGTGGCTTCAGTGGGAGAGCATTTACAGTGGGGAAAATAAATAAACCTCATAATCTTAACCCAGCAACACCAGAGTCCTCATGTGGGCTAGTGGTAAGAAAACAGTGGAAGAGCATAAGAACGGATGTCTGATGATCAGGCCTTGAAGACAATGGGCATTCAAAGTGCCACGTTGCCACCGTGTTGAACAAGCAGTCAGTAGATGTATAGACCATCTCTTTGGCAAAGTTGGTGGTCTTGTTATAGCTGACAAACCATTATGTTTAAAGAGGTTTTTGAAAGAAGTCTTCTTCTTTAGAAACAGCAGCCGGAAGAGTTTCATACCAGAAAAGCTTTAAATGGAGGGTGAGCTCCACGCAAACTCCCCAAAATGTTTATGGGGGTGTTAGAAGCCCGCTGTGCCCCAGTGGTTGCCTTCTTGTCCTGGAGGAGAAGAGACAGGCTAAGGTTTCCCAGGCTACTGATAGTGATGGAAACGGTGGAGGGTTTTTGACATGGGCAGGCATCAAAAGTGAAGCAGCCTTGCAAATCGCTCCTACCTTGTATTCTTGCTATTTCATTGGGCATCCTTATCATTTACCCTCAATAATCTGGAAAATGTATTTTATTCAGCTTTACAAGATATGAACTGTGTCCCAAGGGATTCTGGGCACTTATAGCGTTCACTGAAACTTTCAAATGTATTAGCGTACATTTTTTATCAGTAATGGATCTGTGGGGTTTTGTTGTTTTGTTGCGGGTTTTTTTGGTTTGTTTTTTTTTGTTGTTGTTGTTTTTTTTTTTAATGCTATTTCCTAGAAGTAGATGTGCAAGGCACAATTGTTTAAGCTTTTCTTAGCAGCTGTCTCAGTTTGATGCTAAGAAGCAGAAGTGTTTCAGACTCATGCTCTCAACAATTTACAGGCATCACTCTGTGCTCACAGAAACCCCAGAGCAGAGTGAATAAAAGGACTATGGTGACCTTCTGCAGCCCTTCCCCTTGTGATTTCATATTCAGAAACTTATTTCACGTTTTACATTTCTGTCCTGTTTCTTATATTTCCTTTTTCATCATTCTGGTAAAAGTATCACTTGGTGAAAAACTGGGATTGGGATTCAGCTTCATTTGCTAGAATTATCCAGGTAAAGCAACAATGATCCCTGTGAAAGAGGATACCTTGCTGCTGCTTCAGGGAGCTGAGGACAGGAAAAGGAAATGTGCTGGTCAGGTAGCTTGAACAAGAAACTAGAGTAAAACTTGGGATTTCTTTCTTTCGTTCATTCATTTTTGGCCAAGTTCCTTAGTTATACAGACTAATAGGACTCAGTGGAGTACATTCTTATCATTTAAATGAGCATAGAGGTAAATGCATTCAACCAGAAAAATTTTATTATTAGCCAGTTCAAATCTGTTTTCATACTTTTTTCCCTTTTAAAGTTACTTAACTTTAGCAGGGTATTGTCAAGAGTACTCCTCTTAGTGCACTTAAAAGAAATTTCATTCCAAGTAATATGGATGCAAAGCTGCACAAAAAAACCCACCTTACTGACATGCTACTCCCACAAGCCTGGAGCTAGTGTCCCTGTTTTTTGGGGAGTTCTAATAAAAATGGAACATGGAAAGTCTCTGTCTTCTTTTATTTTTCTTACATTGAAATGCTTGCATCAAGAAGGTCCGAGTCTTGCTGCAAAGAACATCTCTTTCTGAGGTTATTTTTTCTAAATTTGCTTATGCCTTCTCTTTGTGGTGACGCTCTCGATTCAAAACACCTAGTGTAGTTGTGATGGGAATATTTCTTCCAGGCTTGAATAAATGGACGGCCCCCATCAAGGTAACCCTTTCTGATAATCATTTACCATGTGGTAACAGACACTGACCCGTACACTGTACTTGGCCATGGTAAATGATTTCATCTTTTGGGGGGATTTCCAACAGGTCTTTCTTCAGAGAAGACAGTCAGGTATGATACTTGGTAACAGCACAGGCAAAAGTCAAAGTTAGCAGTTAGGCAGATTTGATATTTAATTGCAACTTCTCAGCCAAGATTGTGACAACTGACTTCTAGTGTGTTTACTGGTCTGGACCCATCGTTTTTAGGGCAGTTGCTTGCTCAGAGCAGCCCTGATGAGCTCTTAGTAGCTTTGAAGGCTTCAATAGCAGCACAGGTCCTTGCTTTTCAATATGCTGCCAGAGCCCCTAGGTGAGGTTTCACCAGTGACAGACACACACCGGAGTTGATAGAACAATCTTGTTTCTTAGAAGACTTTACCAGCCAGCTCTTAGTGGGGAAACTCACCCCAGGCCAAAGATCAAAGCTGATGTGCTGTGTTGGCTTGATGCTATTCACCTTCACGGGGGTGGGTCTCACCCTCTCCTGGGGACCCCATGAATGCGCTTGCAGGGTCCGGTCCTGCCTGTACCACTGAGGTACCACAAGAGGAGCCATTTAACAGCTGTCGTAGCAGTTTAATGCTGCTGCAACATATGCTAGCCAAGCACTAGATGCTAGTCCGCATCCTGAAGCTCACACAAGCGCTTCTGGCTCCTCTATTTTACCCCCACCACAGGTCTGTGGCATATCAGGCAACTGCCTCATCGTAGGTACCCTACAAGGTCTTCCAAACCACAGGCCATGTTGAGGCTTGATTCAAACCTACAGGATGCAGTGACAGGGCTTCTCACCAGCAAGTCTTGGCTTCCTTTCTTCCTCACCTATTTTGCATGTAACGGCTTTGTTTTCTCTGGAAAGGTTTATTTTCCCTGTTAAGCGCCACGTCGAGGTCAGTCTTTAGGGCTTGGAGGAGTGTGTCAGACCTTGAGTCATATCCGACAACGTCCTCGTCTCTTGTTTGGTTGCTCATTTTAGGAGCTTTTGGAATTGCTTTCTCTTTGTTCGGGCTTGAAAGATGTCTGTCTTTTCATACGTGAACCCTGTTTATTTAATGACAGCCTTTCTGGGAAGAAAAAAGATTAAACAGCCACTAACCAGAAAAAAAAATTGTTTATGATCACAAGGGCTCCTGAATTGACTCTTTGGCGTTCCTAGGAGGGTGCTGAAACTGGAGGAAACAAGCTTAGGCTTTTCTTTAAGTCACTTAAAAGTAGACTAACATCACTTTTTCCAGTCCTGCAGAATGACTTTTCTACCTCTTAAGGTTTTGGATGAGCTCACAGCTGGTGAACGTTTTATGTTGGAGGCTTACTAAAATACAAGTGCAAAATTTGCTTTCACTCTGTTTTTTTCTGTTTTTCCCTCTGGTTGTTCATTTCCCATCCAGGGACAGGTATTTTAGGAGGAAAAATTTAGGAGAATATCAGAAAGGAGTTGTGAAAAATTAAATCACGATTATTTGCACCAAAATCTGTTTAAGCATTACTTTCATCTCCTCTGGCACAAGCTCAGTTTTACATTTCAGCAACCTGCTCTTCCCTCGCTCTCGCTCTCTCACGCACTCTTTCTCGCCTTCCTGGTGCCTTCATGTGGTCTCCTGGGTCTAGAGCTTCTTTCCCTTCCTCTACGGTTCTGGTTTTTAAACATACTCCCTGCTCAAGTGAGAAGCAACAGATTAAGGCCACTAGACCAAAACTGGGGCATTTAAGGGTTTGGTCTTTTCTTTTTGTTTGGTCTTTTTTTGCTTGTAATGTGCGTGTCTGTGTTAGCCGTGTATTTTCTGTTCAGTTCTGAGCACACAGAGATCGGAGGTCTCTGTCCGTAGAGGCTGTCCCCTTCGCTCCAGTTACAGACCAGTACTTTCTAGTTTGACATTCCTGTTCAGCAGTTGGCACCAGTCAACCCAGTGGCCAACCCAGTGCTGCTCAAAACGGAGGAGCAGGTGTTAGGGTGTGAGGAGTCCTGTGCAGATCCAGCCCACCCTTCCGCCACCAAAGAGGTGGTTGCTCTCGGTGGGATTTCATATTGAATGCTGCAAGAAAGGCTTTAAAGTGGATTAGTGGGGAAGGAATGGGAAATGTCTGTAAAGAAAGTACAGAGCAGTGGGGAGCTGGGGAAGAACTGAAAACTTCTACGTAAGTGGGTGGTTCAGACAAGAGCATGAACACAACGAGGAGTGTGGAAGTAAGTGGGAAATACAGCTGTCATCTGATGCAGTAGCAGAGAGCGCTAGGTAGAAAGTTCCCATTCGGTACAAAAGCTGGTGAGCAGGTTTGGGGAGGTAAGTAGCATCACCTGAGAGGCAGTGAAGTGGTCTTAGCTGCTGCATTTTGTAGCAACATTTGTGTAGATGGAGCAAGCTAAGCAGCCAGAGGGGGAGCTCACAGGTGAGGGGTGCTTGATGGACCAGGAGGAGGTGAAGAGAAAAGGAGAACTTTGTAACGGTTTGGGTGAGAAAGATCCTCTGGGACTCCAGATCTAAGACACACCATCTTCCAAATGTGGTGTTGAGTGATCTACTTCTCACTGCTTTCACCTTAAGAGAGAACAGTGAATATAAACAGCACAAGTTAGTGTTTTTGTGACAGCCTGGAGCATCTGGTTTGAGCCTGAGGAATTGTAATTGTACATCACTGGTGTAGATGCTTTCCTAATGAGTCTAACAGCTTTAGCATACCAACAGTATCATATATGCAAGCAAAAAGGTTAACAACTTGCATATCCTTGACTGAGGTGACTTAAGTGAGCAAAAACCTTTCCAAAGTTCTGAAAGAATGAAATGTCTGTGCAGAGAGGTGATGTATTGGAGAGAAAAGAAAGGATATCGGAAGGGGCAGAGTTTTTGCACTTGCCAGCCAGTTGTTTCAGTATAAAATCTGGGGAGGAGGAGCTAACCCTTCATAAAGCATGCATATTTTTAATTGCCTACTGTTAAAAAAATGATTATATTTCCTCAAAAAGCCATTTTCTTTCCTCCCGTTTTTACCTTTTAGTTCTTTTGATTACCAGGGGTGCTCCCATCTTCTCTCTGTTTGCTCTTGTCGCTGCTACCCTGGTGCAGAGATGCCGCCGGGGAGCTGCGGCTGTTCCCCGCCGGCGCTGCCGGGGTGCCGCTGGCAGTGCGGTGGGATCCATCGCCTGGCAGCCTGAGCGGCTGGCAGCCTGTGCCCAGCGCCTGTGCGAAATGTGTGGGGTTTACGTCCCGCAATAGAAACTTAAAGGGATTTTTTTGGCATGAAAAGAGGGTCCTCCTGGCCTTGGCTAAGTATACAGTGTGGTTTTTAAGTAGGGGGGGGGGGAGAGCAAATAAAAAATAATAGAAAGAAAAGAGAGAGAAAGAAGGAAGGAAGGAAACAACTAGAGTTTTCATTTGACATACTGAGCACTCATCCTTGTGTTTCCTTTCCTTCAGGCACGAACAAGAACTGTCTCTGTTTTTTGTAGGCCATTCAGGAAGTATTACAGAGCAATAATAGCCCTGTTATCTAATGGTCAAAGTTTATTTAGGCTTTCACTGCTTCCCCTGCCCACTTGAACCCTCCCCCTCACCCCCCCATGCAGTTTGCTGGGCTGCTCTAGTCTGAGCTCAATTTGACAGCCAAATGGGGGAGGGAAGCTGTTGCCTGCATGTCATTTCCATTACACTCACGCATATTTTCATCTGGAAACTTTTTTTCCCCCCCCTAAAGACATCAATAACAACAGGAAAAAAACCTATGGCAATAAAGCATCCCGTTTATCTTCTTGGCAGAGCTTTGGGGACTCACCCACGAGAGACCCCTGAAGTGTTATGTGCGTGCTTTAATCCAGCAGCGCTGATTTTGTACGATGTTGTTTGAAGAAGTCTTCACCGTTAGGGCTGCCCAGAAGTTACAGATATTAAATGGTTATTTTACTTTGGTATATTTCATGAACAGGAGAATCAGATAAGAGCACTATATTAATCACTGCAGAAACGCTTATCTTTTCCTTCTTTTCCTCTACTTTGAAGCATGCTGGTAATATTGTGATAAATTTAGATTAGGCAGTGGATGATAAACCCGAAAGGGTGTTTTGGTGGTTGTGTTTGCTTAGAAGTTGTCATTCAAGTGATTCTGATGCTCAGAAGTAATAGTACATTGGGAAAAGAGCTGATGTGGACTGTGCCGTACAGTAATATATACAGTGACACTGCACTGTGGGAAAAAGCAAACATTCAGTTATTTTGCCAACTTCTCTTCCAACTCCACTTACTGAACTGGCAGGATGCATGGATCTGAGACAGCAAAGACCAAGTCAGTAGTAATTTGAAGCTGGTTAGCCCTCAGCCCTTCGCCTTTTCCAAACAACACAGAGGCAGGTTTGGCTCTGAAGGTTGAAGGGATGTTGTATGCAACATCATCCACAATACTGAGAAGAGCCTCTAGGTTTCTTTTTCATGAGTGAGGCTTAAAATCTGACATCACTGATCTGATTTTGATCATCTTCTCATTATCCATTTGATATCTTCACACACCGAGAAGGTGGGCCTTGGCCAGCAGATGATGCTCACCTTCCAGTGGGCAGCTCTCAGGCAAGGTTATTCCCTTCCCCAGCTAATTCCCGTGTTTTCAGGCAGCGAGCAGATCAAACGCATGCGTGACTAGTCGCATCAAATGAAGAAAATTTCAGTGCAGCTTCGAAGTGAATTGCCAGGTCTTTTTAACTTTAAAAGTAAAATCTGAGGGTGTTATTTTGTTAAGGTAATGCTACATTATAGAGCAAATTATAGTAGAGTGGAACACCTATGGGCATGTGACATTTACAGTAAAGCTGAGTAAGTGCATTATAGTGTGAGCTACCCCTGTGATTTACCACATCAATTGGCACTTGAAAGAAATCTTCCCTGATGTAACATATGTGAAAGAAAAGATCCAGTCCACTCTTTTAAGCTAAATCAGAGTCTTTGCAGAGCTACAGTTTCAGCTCCTCTTCTGAAATGCTGACTTTTATTGCTGTATTTGGTTTATCCTGTGAAAGGACTATTTGGCAAGTCAAATATTTAAAGACTTCTAGTTCTTCTTCCTTCTTCTACAGAGCCAGTGAGTTGTTTGCAAGATTAAATTGCATTTCTGAGCTCTCTCTGGAAAAAAAAAAGAAAAAAGAAAAAAAAAAAGCATGGGATTGTAGTACCTCTCTTGCAGCATTTCTATTAAAGGTAGTAGTCACCCTGTGGCATTAATCAAGCCAAAGAATGAGATGTGTACTAAAACTAAATGCACAGGAATTATCCTTTATATGTTTGGTCCTCCTCAGTTTTTGTTGAAGATGGTTAGGGCTGAAATTATCAAGTGCAAAGTTTCAGCAAGGGTTTTTTTTCCTGGATTTCCATGTCCTGGCACCAAAGTGGGACTGCTGTTTCCAAACATGCAGGCTGGTGGAAGTCTCAAGGTGGGCGCAGGTGCGGTCCCAGCAAAGGGGGGTGCTGGTGCAAGGCTGTTGCAGGCTGGTCCATCCTCTGCTATTGACGGCCAGCCGTGCTGCCAGCCAGCAGCCTGCTTCTGCAAATGCACACTCGCTGGCTTCCACCAGTGTGTGCTAGGTTTAGCCTCATCCCAGTGATGCTGGCTGGTCTGGGGTGTGGGCGCTGGCAGGACTTCGTGGATTGTTCCCTCTTTGCCCTGGCTGGGTTTGGAGCAGAAAACATGAACGCATATCCTCCGTAAAAGCAAGCATATATAGTTGAACCGGACTGTGCCGATAACGTATATTCTGCACTCGGAGCACACAGCTCCCGAGTGATCTCAAGGCCCTTTGTGAACTTGTGCATCTGCAGTCGATAGCTGCGTGCAGAAATTGCGTGTGCCTGCCCCACCTGCACTCTACCCACTTAATCCGACCCCCGAGCCGCCACCAGCAGCTGCCCTCGGTTTTTGGCCCAGCCCATCCCCGTGGGGTGTGTGCTGCCATCTCGCTCCTGGGGCCGCAGCTGGGAGCCCCCAGTTCCTGCTCTGCTCCAGCAGCAAACTGGGGGCTTGGTGGGGGCATTATAGCCAGTGCAAAGGAAGACTGAAAAGCTCCTCCTCTCCTTAATCTACTATTTAAAATATATCAATGGGTTATTATTTCTATTATATATTATTTCTATTATGGGATATTATTTATTTATAGAAAAGGTCCTTCAGAAGTTTGCCAAATTCGCAGCTTTAGCCTATTATCCCCTTCTGCGGGTGCAGTTCTAGTAGATCTTTAACATGGACTAATGGGAGAGTATGAAAGCTATGGCCGATAACATATTGTGAATCCTGAAGCAGGTTTTCTGGAGATTATGGAGCACAATAATTGGGGGGGGGTGGGGATTCAGACTTCCTTAGCATCCCTTTGGGATAAGCTGTGGCTTTGGTTTTGCCGTTCAAATATAACAGAGGTAATCCAGCCAACCTGTAGGTGAGCCACCGGAAAAATTGTTGTGCATGTGGCAAATCACAGGATCTGCTTTTTGTCAGGAACTTTGTGCTGCTTATTGTAGAAGAGGAAGGAAAAGGCAGTAAATTATCCATGGTAAGGCAAATGGGAAGGAGAAAATAGTTATGTGATCTTTGAACCCCAGATTTACATTCATGTTTTACAATTAATTTGTGTTGTTCTGAAAGTGGATTCAGGATGAGCAGTGGGACATTTTGGCCTGTAAAGGCATTGCGGGTACATGAGTGCACACATGCACACACACCAGCTCTTGCTGCACGTATATGCTGTTGTGCCAATCATACAAGTCTGCAAACTCTACTAGGCAGATAGCATTTATTCTTTGGGGGTTTTAGCTAAAATGCCCCAAATAAAGCTAGTGACTGCTATCATAGTTAAGCACTAATTAGATTAATATTCTCTTAAAATGTTTTGAAGGGGCTTTGTAGAAGACGGGCAAGCAAGGGGCAAAAAAGAGCTCCCTCCCCTCCCCATGTGTGCCGCAGGTGAGTCTGGAGCATGTCTGTGACCAGGAAGAAGCTTATGCTGGGCCCCAGTGGGGTCTTCTTCTGGGCTGTGGTCCTGAAGGAGGGGGTTAGGCAGCACTGCTCCTGGGGTGGCCTGTCCCCTCATCATTGCTGCGCCCAAAATCCAAGTGAGTTGCTGGGCTCTTGGGCATGTGGGAGGAGACTTTGTGCATAAGCCATCTGTTAACTAAACTCTTAGTGAAAAAATTTTGGAGGCTAGGACAGATGTGAAGGCGTGCAGAAAAAGCCTTCCTGGAATTGCAGGATATGAGAAACGGTTCTTGCACCTCCTTTCTCCTCTATAGCTTCCAAAACCACCTGAAGTGCCAATAGTGGAACCACTACAGTCACAATTGCCAGTATGTTACTCTAAGAGCTGGCCTTGGCTTTTCTTAGGTGCATCCAGTTGCCATAGTGAATCCTCTTGTGTTCCTAAGTCATACCTTAGGACTCTAATAGACATCCTCTGTGTGTACCCAAGGAGAATAAGGTAAGAGGCGTATTTTAGCAATCAAATGCAAACCCTGTCATTTATTAAATATGTTTCTCAAGTTAACGAGAGAACATGCTGTCCACAACGCTCCCAGAGATGCCGCACACTGAATAACTTTCCACATTGCAAGAGGAAAACATAATTCCTGAGGCTGAGTCCCAGGGGATGATGTCTGGTGATAACATTAATTCCTTTGGAACTTTTGTTTCTCTGCAGATGGCAGTTGCCATTGATGGAAGAAAATATATTGGTACAGTATCAAACTGCACACCCACTTAGGACATAACTCATCCCGTCTATTACACAAGAATATTGTTGAGTTTCAGATGTCTCCTGCAAATGGCAGGCTTTAGACTTCAGGGAAGGTTTGGATTAATTTTGCTGAACCAGATGCAATGATGAAATGACATAAAATTCATGTGTTCTTTTCGCTGTGGTCAAGTGACATTAACCACAGCCATCTCCCAAGCATGAATTCTCAGCTCATTGTTTAGAGAACATAATTAATTTTTTAAAATTAATTAAGACTTCTAATGTAAGTGGTGTTGAGCTGCATGCAAGAAGTTCTAGTCCAGGGTAAAAAACCTGGGATATAACCAGTGTAGTGCTGTATGCTATATTGAACTCCCTAAGAAAGATATCCAGCACATTAACAAGGTAGGTTAAATAAAATGTGTGCTGCTGCTCTTTAATAGAGTACTTGTCCTGTGCATTTGTTTCAGAGCTGATAAAGTTAGAAGAGCACTGACAAATGTTTACTTTTGTCCATCTGCTCAGACCATTTAAAAATGCTCTAAAACTAGAACTAAAATTTTCATGGAAATGTTATATGGAAATAACTCATCAGATAGAAACTCTACATTATCTAATGTTTGCTTAATACAAATAAAACACCTTTATTTACAAGGTGGCCTGGGTGACATTTGCCAGCACAGAACCCTTTCTGATGAATTGGGTGTTATTCTACTTTCCGTATGAGTCTTTTATTTTCATTTTGTGGGCATCAGAGTCTCATCTCACAGCAACTGCATGTAAGCTGCAGTCCAAGACTCCAAGCCGTCTGATATACAGAGCAGAAAATGGTCCTGTGCTATAACAAACTGATGGGAATTTAATTGTTGAGTCTAATCTTGTCCCTGGTTTAAGCAAACAGGAGATAAACCTGCAAAGCAAGGGCACAAATGGACACTTAAAAGTTTCTAAGGTGATAAACACTCTCTACTTTCTTTGGTATCAGAGGGAGCTCTGCGGCCAGAACTTACAAACCTTATCATCTATACTTCATTTACTTAGTGGTGCTCAGAGGACTATTTAAAGCTTCCAAGTCAGGTGAATAAGAGCTTTCACAGCTGAGAAGTAGAACATAAATTGCTTGAATAGTCCCTGAAAATTTGTTCAATGTAATTCCTTTTTCTTTCTGTAACCTGGTTCTCTTTTCTCATCCATCAGCCAGTTACAAGTTTCTCCAAATTGTTTAGATATTGAGGATTTTTCTTCACTTCCTTAACAAAAGAACAGACTTACATTTTGAAATAAGATCTGAGATCAGTTATTCATAGTTTCTGTTGTCTACTTTGATTGCATACATAAGCAGCCAGCATAACACAAATTGCAACCCTTATGACCATGCAATTACCTGAACAATCATATATTTAAATGTTACAGTGGTGTTCCTTTGATTATCTCAGCTGTGAGCAGGATTATCATTGCTTGCCATAGTTGCACTATCTTTTCTTCATATATTTATTATCTATCACGTGCCTGTGTAATGTGCTTTGGCATATGCCTCGCAAAAATAGTCCTTCTTTAGAAATCCCACTGCATGTGTAACCGTGCAAGGACCATCACAAGGATGCTGTATGTTGGATGATTTTGCTGATACAATTAATTAAGTTACTTATTGTTCATATGCACGCTTGCCTTGGCTTTGCTGATGCTTAGTACGAGGGTAGTTTTAGGAGCATGACGTTATCCCCTCCCAGACAATAAACCCCTCACTGACCAAATGTTCCTGAAGAGCTGGATGGACAGACAGACCAGTGGAAGAGTGCTGCACGTGCCAGTTGTAGGGAAATTCTTCTCATGCCCCTAGAAAACAAGGCTTTCATCTTAGTGGGTTTTCCCTTACACGGTTAATAATGAGATTAACATTTTTTCCCTTTCTTTAATTAAAATTCCACCTACTTACAGGGGGGCCTGGTTCTAAAGTGCTACTGAAGTGAATGGACAGGCTCCTGCTGATGGCCACGGGATCTGATGGAGCCTGTCAGCAGAGCCAGCAGCAGGAGAGCGTCCGATGTCGGACGTGCTTCTCGGCATTCGGGGGACAGTGGTATCTGAGGGAGGGCTCCCACCCAGGCATCTGGCCTTCTGATGGCTCTTAACTTTGTGTCTTCTCTCCTCCCCTTCCGCATATCAAACCGTCAAGGACAACACTGGACTCTTCCAGCCCCCAAAGGAGTGGATGGGGAGTAACGCCTTCTGTCTGCCTCCAGCTGGGCCGTGCAGCTGGAGTGACTTTGAAGCCAGCAGAGCTTCTTTTCTTTTGTTTTAAGTCAGTCTATCTGGAAAAGGGCTGGAATTTTAGAAAAGTGAAATGCGTCTCATTAAGCGTGAGATTAAAACTGTTTTTGAAAACATTAAAAGAATCTTTTGGTGTCTGGTCTTTATTAAAAATGCTTTGTTTGAGCCCATGTTTTATTAAAAAAATTATGTTAGTGTGTGCAGTATCTTGGAATTACATGCAGACTTTTCATTTGAGGAGTTGTATTCATTTGCCTCCAAAATTTCCATGGATATGTTCATGCAGAAAGAGAAGCATCAAGGAAAGAGCACCTTCTCTTCCTAGAGTGCTACCCTCTTAGCTAAGGCTTACCTGATGCACACTGTTAGTAGGGGAACTAATAGAGACAGAAAATGTTGGTCTGACAGCCACCCAAATAGGGTGTTTAGGTTTTTCGTTTAATTAAAATTGAAAGGCTTTTCCTTTTTATTGTCTTTGGTATTTCTGCTGCTACGCTTCTTTGCTTATATGGTTAGTGGGATTTGTCGTCTGCGTGGTTTGGGTTTTCTACCTGTAAACCAGCAGCAGAACTTGATACATTCCTTCATAGATTTTTCAGGCTAAAAGTGACTCTTAACACCATCCAGAATGACATAGACTATTTAATCGCATCCAGTTACTCCTTGAAGTGTTATTTCTTGGATTTTGTCTTTCCCTTCTCAGTGTTACTTTTGAGCACTGAGGACTCTCTAAGTGGCAGAATTAACGGAGCTGCTTCTCTATTGATGTTCCCTGTGTCTCCTGCATATGGTACCTCATCACAGTAACCCCAGTTGACCTCCCTGTTGGGTTCTCATGACCTCCTTTTCCACCACTGCTGGCCTCCCCTTCCATGAACTGTAGCTTGCAGCTGGGAAGGAGATGGTTCATTCAACTTGGTCAGGGATGGAGGAATGGAAGAACCAACTTTATGCTGGTGCCCAGGGAGAGAGAAGTTAAAGTTTTGACCCACAGTGCACCAAGGTCAATGGAAGGTTTTTCCGTTTTGGCTCCCTAGAGCCTTTATTCACTAAATAAGGGGGCTGAGGGGAGAATTGAAAGACTGCCATGTGAAGCTGTGCGCTTTTTTAAGCCCATTAGTTTAGATGTTTTGTTATTACAGTAATAGAAGAAGCTGTATATGAGGTCACATGCAGCAAGGCTTGCACTCATGTTTGGTCTGCATGAGTGACTTTGAGTGGAGACTGGTTTCTCTGTCGTCTTCACTGCTTTTTTGCTTGTTCTGGGCAAGATACAGGCAAGTAAACAAAAGCATCCCATTGTCAAGTGCTCTGTGGTTTTGAGAGCCTTATTGGCCGAGTGCTCAGATGGAGATGCTGGGGGGTGCTGCTTTCAGGTGCGCCTTTGCATCCCTCAGACTTTGTGACTGACGTTTTTGGAAACGGGCACCTTGGAAAATTGAAGTAAAGGTGCCTCGGGTTGGGTGCCTAAAAAAAGAAAACCTCCCAGATGGTGACTGCAGTTGAAAATTTAAGCTATATCATTTATAAATGGAGGAGACAGAAGCCAAGGATCTAGGAAAGAGATTCAGGCTTAATTGTCTTTGGCTTTTCCAAACCCATGTGAATCAGAGTATGTATGTTTATCCATGTTCCTGGAAAGAAAACTTTGCCACAGCTAAAAAAACAGTTTCTTGCTTTTATTTTTTTTCTGAACAATTCCGTTAAAAGCAAATAAACAAAAACTTCAGCTACTCAGGTTTTTATATTAATAACAGGTCTTCTTTATTTAAGAATTTTCTCTAAATGCCATTATTTGATACACTGGAAATCTGAAACAGCAAGAAAATCCATGGGCAAATAACCAGCTCTTTTTCATATTTATCTAGCAACTTTGATTTTTTTTTTAGCCTTTTGAGCCCTTTGGTGGGTTTGTATTTGTAGAGGACAGTGCAAAGAACAGTCAATATTTATTCTAGTCAACTGATAAATAACTGGGTGATTCAGGGAAACTTAGTCAGAATACCCTTGTCACGGTCATTGCTGACGTCTGAGACAACAAGTTTATTGCTCATTAGGTTTTTGCAGGAGTCTGTAATAAAACCCCTAAACATAGTGAGAGGTCCTAATGTAGGGGCTGGGCGCGTAGTACATGTGGAGAGAGTTTGCGACTGCAGAAACGGAGGGAAGGGATCGGAGGTTCAGAATTAAGCCTAACCCCCAGCACTTCCACTCACCAGAAAGGATTCATTGTTTATAAACTCTGCTTTACAAGGACTGGGCACATAATTAACATCCTAGCTTTTAAAATCTTTATCTAAAAGGCTTCCCCTCCCTTTTGTATGGGTTATTCTCTGTGCAGTCACGCGAGCAGTAAAGGTGGCATATTTCATATTTTCAATTAGTGCACCCTTTGCAAAAGGAAGTTTGGGAAATATTAGTGGAGCTTTTCTTTTAAACTAGCTGAAGCTCTTCAAGCAAGCTTTAACTGTTCCCTTGCCACCACCACAATCTCTTCCAGTCCTTTCCAGTTATCACCAACAGCCAGTACAGTACAGTCTGCTAGAGAAGCTGTTGCTATCTGAAAAGTCTCCTGCTCTGAAGCTGCTTTGATTTCAACCAGCTGAGCTTCTAGCCTTTGTAGACCAAATGTTAGAAAGCCAAACCGGGCTCTGGAAATGCAGAAAAATTAATTATAATGGAAGCTTTTCAGCTGTGTATTGAAACAATATAATACAGTGCTAGAAGCTGGAATGGCCTCATTAGAATAGATCCATGTTTGAAATAAAGCTGCTAACAACTTTGGTGTGTAAGTTAAAGATGTGTGCCATATGGTGTATGTTTAGTGTTTCTCTTCTCTAACAATATTTATGGTCCATATATTGAAAAAATAAATCTGTATCTTTTTAGTACAAAACGCTCTGGTTAATATTTCTATTTGTGGTATATTGCTCAGCTTCTAAATAGCTCTGCGTTTGGCAGAGGGAAATGTGATCCTGTTATTAAAGAGTGGTTCTGGTCCACTCAGAGACTGATAAACACCTATTTGTAAAAATCTCGTTGAAATGCTCTCGTGATATTTTTTGAAAGTTTTTCCATATCTGCAGTAGAGAAGAAAATCGTGATATGCAAAATGATATCTCATTGCCTTCATGAGAGCAAACAATTATTCTGGTGGCCGCACCTTCTTCTCTGTCCTATTTGTTACCTTTGCATGTTCTTGATAAATGTAAACCTCAAGATCTGGCATGGGTTGTGTGGGGAGGTGATTTGTTTTTAATAAAACTCCGCAGGGCTACTAAGTGCTGTTAACAGAGCTCGTATCTCACCTTGCCTCACAGATGAGGACCATCCAGATGGCATCCTGCACTCAGATCCAGTCTACTATCAGTTTCCATCTTGCTTGTGAATAATTTTGGAGTCGTCCATGTGCTCTTGGGCACCAGGGTCTGTCTGTTCCTGTTAGGTTTGAACGTTACCTTACGAACTGGCGAAATGTCCTCAGAGTTGGCGCAGAGGTGCGGCTATGTCCTTCCACTGAAATGTTGGAGATCTTAAATCTGTCAGCCATAACATGCCTCCATTTAAAGTAAATTGAGTTTAAATAAATTAAGAGCAGAGTTTCTTCACCAACAGGGAGACCAACGTTCCTATCTGGAGAGGGTTTATAGTCAAAGGAATAAGTTGTGCAGGCTTTTGCCCACATGCAGCTCATTCAAGGGGAAGTGTTGCTGTGGGGTTAAAATCGGCAGCTTCTAAACAGAGGCCATTACGGGGTGGCAGGAGGCTGATGTGGAGAGGCTGTCTAGGGAGTTGGGGACAGCAGTTTTCGAGAGGGAAGCCTGTGGTATAGGGAGAGAATCCCCCAGGGAAGGAGAGAAATGGGAATAGTTTTCAGTCTTGGTTTGGTCTCTTTATGCTTGAATTCTGAATGAAAACTTAATGATTTAAAAGCTTTGGCCTCAAACTTTTAGGGAATAATAGGCTAGGGCTGTTAGAAAAGCAAAACATATGTATTTCCTAACGTATGCCAGAGATTCTCATCTGTGGTCCTTCAGAGGAAACATTACTTTCTGCAGTGGAGGGGGAGACTGGTGCCGCTTGTTTCCCATTCCTCATCATGCGAGTATGCTCATTTCTCCTTCCAGCTCTAAGCCTTAGGAACAACACTGAAATTTTATCCAAATATATTACTAACAAGTACAGAAACGTTCCTGGAAAATCGCTCGCTGCCTATAAAATGTCACCTGACTTAATTCATCTGGTGAGGCATTTTCCTAAAGGTTAATTAATACACTTGCTCTCAAAGATGGATTTGGCAGTGGATTCAAAACTCCCAAGAGATGATGAGAAGGAAGAGGAGTCAGCTGGCTCCTGAGAGGTGGCAAGAAGGAAGAGGATCCCCAACTGCTTTTCTCAACAATCCCTTCAATGTTGCTATTGCATCAGCTCTCTGATGTGATCGCGGGGACCACAGTTGCAAGCTAGGGCGAAACCAAGTTTATCAGAGCACAGCAGGTCCTTTCCCTTTCAGGTCTTCCACTTTCACACTGATGCATTGGGCACGCATGAAGGCTGTTTTTGTGCCAGGGGACAGGTTCTTGTTCCCCATGTAAACTGGGGGACTTTGTTTTGTGGTTGGACTGATGATTTGCATGGGGATTTGGAAGGGTTGCTCAACTCTGAGCCTAAAACATAATGCAAGGTGCTCAGCAACTAGACGGTTGCTCTCTTTTCTTCAAAGCTAAAATTCACTGTGTAGCTTGCACAAGGCTCTGCAGCCTTTAAGTGCCATTGAAACCCTTCAGGTTAGGCTTCTAGCATGCCTTGTACAAGTCTGGCTTGCGGCTTACCCTACAGAGTAGGGGGAAGGAATTCAGTTAGATTTCAGGGTAGGTCGCATGTATGTCCTGCCCCTTAAATGCTCCTCTTCCCTCTGGGTGGCAAGGAGAAGCTACCCTGGAGTCCTTTTGCCAACATCTTTGCTATTCATTCCCCATAATTATGCAACTGAGCTACAAAGCTTCCATCATTTTCCTATACAAATATTTGGCTAATTATATTATCTTGCTTGTAATGCCTAAGTCAAAGCCTTATGGTGTCCTTTTTCATAGTTGTAGAATAAGAGCAAGAAAAACCAATCCCCCCATCCAGAAGCTGATTAGTGGAGACTGAGCCATCAGAGGTAAAATAAGAGGATGCATTCTCTTTGGTTTCCTGGAAATACACTTTTTTTCTTAGCATCCAGCAGTCTTTGTACTCAGTGCATACTATATTTCTAGGCATTTTTCTCCATCCCTCTTGAGGGAACTGCTCGTGATGTTTCTCTTTGCCACATTTTTTTGGACTTGTGTGACAAGGAAGAAGGAAAAACTGCCATATAAGAGGTTTTTCTGGAGAAAGGCAGTAACATGCACATCTGGTTTATTATGGTACTGTTTAGAACGAGGAAATCAGGGGGCGTGGAGTGAGGTTTTGTTTGTGTTGCTTTTTCCTTTGGATTTTCCTACAACACGCAGGCTCAATCCCTGCCACTTGAATTGACCAGGCGCCTTCAGATTGTCCTTATGCTGCTAATGTGGTGGGTGTTCAGCAGCTGCATTACTAGCTACTGCAACAGGAGAGAGCCTGGACCCTTTTTGTCCCTGAATTGTTGTGGGGGGAAGTCTAAGAGCATGGTCTCCCCGTGTTCCAACATGGTACCAAGGTGCAAAATTAGTGAGGTATTGGGATATGCCTAATTTCTGCAGGTTGGCAGGATATGCAATGAGACTGGGGCTTCTGCCTGAGACAGTATGTGTCCTGCGGAGTCAGTGCCAGGATCCATCATCCATGCTGCACTTACAAGGCCCAGAGGAGCGCTGGGGAGGGGAGGGTGTCTGGGTGTCCGTGAACCAAAGAGACTTCTTCCCTTACCAGTACACCCCTTGCCTGACCTGACGCACTAACGTGAGGACAGTCTTCAGGTGGAGACCTATCAATCCCTGGGTGCTGCGGAGATTTGTAGATGTCTTGGTGGCTCATAAGGCCACAGAATGTGGTCTGTGGCTTTTCTATTAAAAAACTCTTTGGTTGGTGGGGGCCACGCTGGTGGCCCATGAGGTACGCTGAGGCAGGTGGCACTGCTTTCCAGTCCTGAAGCCTGACTTTCCCTTGGGAAGAGGATTTTCTCCTTTATCCCTCTGTAAAGCTGAGTATTTTGTTGGTGTTTGTTGTCTAATACCACTGCCTTGTTTTCAAAGGTCAGACTTTATGAAAAGCCACTGTACACGTTAGGTTTAATGGCATGATGTTCAAATAAGGACAGGCTGGTCCAGGGGCTTCTACATAGACTTAAGCGTAGGTCTTACTTTTTCCAGTAA
The DNA here is from genome assembly GCF_000737465.1 of Haliaeetus leucocephalus. Taxonomy (NCBI): domain Eukaryota; kingdom Metazoa; phylum Chordata; class Aves; order Accipitriformes; family Accipitridae; genus Haliaeetus; species Haliaeetus leucocephalus. The sequence goes on along the minus strand of NW_010973244.1, from coordinate 3,217,343 downwards.
AGTTACTCTGTGACTCCACAAGATACCGCTCCTTATGCTTAAAGCACCACAGAAACTTCAGCCCTTTCTTTAAGCAACAGGCACGTTATTGCTGCTGTTATTGAAGCCTAATGCATTAATACAGCAATTGCTTCCCCAGCTCAATCAAGCCTGGTTAAGAACTGTGTGTACTGACTTTCCCCTCTATTTCTGGGGGAGCGTCAGACCTCACAGCTTGTGGTGCTGACCGTGGTTTGCTTGGAGAGCTTTGTTATGCTCTGCTTGTAGTGCACGCAATTAAGCAGAAGTTCTCCTGAGTAGAAGTTGGGACAAGCAGCAAAGAAGCCTTCTTGCCTAATAAATCCTGGAGACTGATCTGACCAGAAGATTTCTCTTTTATGTGTCCTTTAGTTGTAAATTGAATTTTGATTACTTCAAGAACTTTGTATAGATGTACATTTCCATTTGTGAGTCATGACATCATGGTCATGAGACTATGCAATCTCAGCTGGGTTTTGCACACAAGGACTGTACTTGGTTGTACAGATGTTTTCAGCAAACAGTTGTATCAGAGATACCTTGTAAGAACATTTGTTGTAATTTGTCTATCTGGGTGTTGGGGGTTTTGTTTGCTTCCCAGCAAGATAAAAGGAGAGCTGGTCTGATATATGAAAGGAATGTTGGTCCTAAATCAATTGTTTATTATTTTCTTCAGGACAGTATGAGAGAGAAAATGCATTGGGTTAACAGCTGTTGACTCATCTGCAGTCTGCTTTTCTTCAGCATCCTCAAAGTCTCTGAACTTGGATCCAGTTCTTCTTATTGAAAAAAAAGGATAACACCTGTCTCATAGAATTAACCTTTTTGGCTCTTCTGGTGAAGGGCCAAAGAAGAACAGGACATTTTTGTTTATAGTTAACATTTTTTTGCTCTTATGTTTTATCAGTACTGCTGAGTGAAGTATGAAGTATCTTGAAAGAGTGTAAGGGATTTGTTGCAGCAATAGACAAATTTACATAGAAAATTGGGAGAAAAATCAGCTGTGTGTGCAGATTTCATGGATGTTTTTTAAAACTACTACTTTAAATTTATTTTCTGTTTGTACTCTGTTTTTAGGATAACTGCTTTAAGAACAGATGTGTAAGTACGTGAGTTTTGTGCTAAGCCATTATGAAGAAGGTAACTTAGGAAAACAAGTTGAAGCTGAAACTCATAAGGAAGGTACATACTAGATGTACTTCTTACAACTAGCTACTTTATAAGCAGAATTATTGGACTCTTTATGAATGCATTTTTCCAGATTAATAGTATTAGAAGCTTAGGGAAGATGCTTAGCTTTTGTATATGGGTGTAACATTGTTGCTCAGCATATATTAAGTGCCTAATTCTGCTCTTCTGAAGTCATTGGGATCTTGGCTGTATATGAGATTAAGATGTAACAGCTATGAAGCTGTTGTGTGTATATTTAAAAACGTGTCTGATGAGACTCTTGGAAGTTAATTCTACCCTTGCTATTTGGCATGAGAGAAGCATGCTCAATATCGTAATTCACGCATCACAATAAAAGAGTCAAAATGACATGCCACTATCTGTAGAGCCCTAACCTTAAGGGAGCTCACATTTACTGTTTTCTTTTGCTGGATGCTAAGTCATGACAAACTCAAACAAGCATGTAGCATATAATATCAGTTCAGTCTAGTCTGCAAATAACATTAGCAGGGCCGGAAAAGTTTGGCTTCTTTGACAGCAGTTTTGGTTGGTTGGTTCTCAAGTAGGCATAGTGGCTTTTGTAGCTTAGGAGGCCTTTTTCATGAGCTCTATAGCTCAAACTTTGAGAAAGGGTGGAAACAACCTTTGAATATTTTTTTGTGCCTGCAGATTTCCAAAACATTTTGATATTAAAGCCTTTTCTCCTTCTTTTGCAATTGTATTGTTTACAAAGAAACAAGATGATCATAAATTTTTGGCAAAGGAGTTTTCTGGGGGAAACTGCCTACAACTGAAGTATAAGCAGATCTTCAACTCCAAAATTGTCACTAGTGTGTCTGGGATCCAAAAGAGGTGCAGATCTCATTCTGGGCATATTCTGCTATTTAGGATAATTGTGTTGGTAACAGCAGTCTTATTGATTCGGGATTTTAATAGAATCTTTAAGTGTCTTTAACAGTCTTTAAAGATAAAAATGCGCAACAGCTGGCAGTGCACCACAGGTCCTTTTTAACTTATGTGGTCCCAAACTATGAAGTGTAGTTGGAGAGCACAAAGAGGCACACTCTTATCCTCATACTACAGCATCTTACCTTGTCGCTATCCCTATTCCTATATGCTTTCTCTTGTTTCTTGTCTTTATATTAAACCCGGATGGATTTAAGAGTATTAACATAAAAGTCCTATCCAGTCTAGGAACCCAAACATATTAGAAAGCCTGGTGTATTCATTATCACTTTCAGTGCCTTCCAAAAAGTTATTTGATAGTGAGTGGGGGGGAAAAGAGAGAAAGGATTTTTATTGTGCTGTATTTTTCATTAAGTTTAGGCAGAAAAGATTTCAGCTGAACTTCTAATATACAGGACAGAGGAGAATACTGTGAAGATCCTCTGGGTACTGCAGAGTGAAGTGAAAGGCAGGAGAATGGTGGAGGCCACTTCCCGTTTTCCTTGCAAATGAAAGGTCATGTTTACCAACTTGGAAATGCTTTGGAAAAGTAAATGATTGCCTGTTCATCAATTCTAGGACCGTTTTGGGAAGCTTTTTAATAGGCTATGTAGTCTAATGCCTACAAGTAATTTTTCCATACCAACAGGATGTGAACTTTCTTTTCAAATATGTATTTTAAATGGTGCCAGAAATGTACTTTTTTGTGTTGTAATATGAGTGATAGGAAAGAGTCTGTGTTTCTGGTTTTGAAGGTAAGTATTGCAACCTTGCTAGAAATACTGTGTCTGGGAGCATGCGTTTCAGCACAGTTGCTCCTTTGCCCAAACTCTGGAATTTCAAGCAGATTTTCCAGCAAGTTATGATTTGATCATATCAGTTGGACACTAGGCACGCGTGGCCATTTCGATGCTGTGCTCCCTTCCAGAAGCAGAGATCTTCCAGAACCTTGGTTGAGGCAGGTCAAATGCGCAGAGCCCGGGAGAGGATGCTCAGGCGGCAAGTCTGGAAAGGGCTTCTCTTCCTGATCTAGCAGAAACTGAAGCCTGTTGACCTTCAGGCTGTCTTTGAGCCTGTCTAGTAGCAGAGTGGATGCTATGAAGAGACGAGTATCATGATTGGGGGAAGGATTTGAATCATTCAGCTTGTTGCTAATTTTCTAAATTTATGATGCTGTTCTTTTATAACTGATGATACACACTAAGAATGACCTTAAACAGATGACAGCAATGTTAGTTTGACAATCAGTTTGACAGCTTTTCAGGATTTCTTTTCAGTTGTTAGGCACTGAAGCCTCACTGACGGAAGGCAATATGCCTTATTTGCTGACGTAATGGTTGCCAGCATGTAAAGGCTGTCCAGCAGGTGACCTGTCCCTCAAGAGCAGGAGCAATGGATGCATTTGGATTTATCTCAGCTTTAGATGAGATATCTGCAATGGCTGCTTCCTAGAGTTTGAGGAGGGGGAAAGGAAAGGATCAGAGGAGTTGCAGCCGTGGTGTGAAGAGGTACAGTGGTCCCAAGGTATCTCCTCCCAAGCTCCATGCAGAAGCGTGTCTCCTTCCAACTCATCTGGGCCCTAGGGCATGTCCCTGGCTCTGTAAGTCGAGGACTTGGTAGGTTACTAAACCAGGCCATATCCTTTCTGGTTGAGCGGTTTAACTGAATTAACAATAGCTGTGTGGAGGATAGTTCCAGCAGCTGTACTTTAAAGAAATTTGGGATCCTATAGCCCAAGCTCTTTGATGCAGACTGTGTTTGTATTTTTGTTTAGATACCTCATTATAGGGGTTCTGGTTTTTATTTGTGCTATTCTGAGGACACCAGGATGAAAAGCTGGAAGTATAAACACATCTGGAATGAGGATTCCTTGGGGTCCTTGAGTCAACCTGTTAGAAAACAGGAGAAAAAAATCTTGCCTTGACTGATGACTTCTTAGAAGAAGATTTAGAGCCCGCAGTGCAACGCCTCCACACTTTTCTGGTACCCGATCATGTTCAGTTCATTTCATCAGGATTTTAATTTCTTAAGCAGTAGCAAGTATTCAGCTCTTCGTTCTTCTAGACAGAGGATAAAATCAGATGCTCAACTTCAGTATTGAAGCCCAATTTCTGTATTCACATTAATCATCTGAAAGATAATTTGAGCTCAGCCACAAGCATTTTGCATCTGCATTGGCTTTTTACAAAGAGAGACAACACAATTACCCACAATCAATTTTTCTTATTAAGACAGAGGAGAGGTCAAGTTCATTTCTCACTATTGTAATTCTGAGATTTTCTTTTAACAATAGAAGGAGCCAGGAGGAAAGCATAGGAATGTTTACCTCAGAAAGTGAAATTTATATCACCTCAGTGGGAAATCGAACTTTGATTCATGAGAGAAAGAGGAAAAAATTCATGTAGATATTTGCTTCTTTGGAAGTCATATAGGGCTGTGGTGGGTGGTTTGTTTTTTTTTTTCTGTTAGCTAATTAAATGCAATCTTAATAACACAGTGAACACTGATTTCTCTCTAATGAGGTGAAACACTGTAAGATGGTCTCTCAGTCATCTCAAAGTCCAGCATGTTGCCATTGGAAATCATCATTGCAAATACTAAGTAAAGAGCTCCTGTTGGGCTGATCCCTAGTCTGTTAGCCCTTCTGAGCAAGCCACAGCCAAAACCTTGCTCACTTTAACCCATGCTCAGAGGCGGGATGTGAGCAGGCTTCGTCAGGAACAGAAAGCAGTATCAGGAGGAATAGAAGCATCTTTATAGCCTGGTTCTCTGTCTGTTTCTGCCACCTGAGGAGACGGTATTGTTTAATGCTCTGCCCAGCAGTGTCCAAACAGTGGTTTACTGTACCAGATGGACCTTGGCCAGGATTTAGAAAACAAGTAAGAAGCTATGATCAACCATGTCCAACATCTTAATATAGCAAGGACGGTTTGTGTAGGAGAGAGAGGATGGGCATGATAGAAGATATAGCCTTGCATTTAAAGCCTTAGCTACTAAGACCTGGCTGTGAAAAACTGGTTTACACCTCTCCACCTGAATAGTGCAGATGAGCTGGAAGAAATAAAAAGGTGGAAGGTGGACCTGTTCCACCAGTGATAAAAATCCCACAGTCAGTTTAGTGGAAGAATCTCTTCTCTGCCATAACTTCTCCCTGTGAAGAGGATTGGTTGTGGGGTGGGTTTTTTTCCCGAAACATCTGGCTCACTCAAGGCAAGGGAAGATCTCATTGTTTACACAGAGCGGTTCATATTGCGAACACAGACACTTTAAAATAGTAGCTCTCTCTTTTGGTATGTTGTTCATGGAAAGGCTTGCTTTCTGGCATGACATAAAAGGGAAAACTGTGAGAAGCAGCTAATTATTGAAAGAATATTAATAGAGGAATGACAGCTTGGACCCCCCCGCTAGGCTAGGTTGCTAAACTGAAAAAATAGAGCTGAATGTCTTTATTTGAAGTGTATTATCATTGCTAGTGAGTCACGAACTCCTATAGAGTTAAAACAGTACAAATCCTGTTATTTCAGGTGGTTGTATAAACTGCTTAGTTTCTGTGTAATTCTGCCACTCCTGGTAAACACAAGGCAGAGAGGAGAATGGGAATAACCACCCCTTGTACTCAAACCTTCCCCGGTGAAATTGTACTTTTATGTGAGGAGAGCTAGCACGAGTGGTTTCGTTAGGAAAAAAGGTACAAAATAAAGCCACCTTTTTTCCCCTGTATGCCCACCAGACATGTGAGGCCCTGAAGCAAGTCATCGGCAGGCAGGATGGACTGTTTGGGAGCTAAGAAAAATATTTAAATGCTGTGTAAATATACAGAGCATCAGTGCATAAACCCCTCCTGGTAACTAGATGATGACTTTCTGTTCACTCCACAAAAGACTGAAAATGAGGCATCTGCCTGCAACAGAAAAAGAAGAAGCAGTGGAGACAGCTTGCTGTCCCCTTCCCTGCAATACCCTCCCATATGAGTTAATATGCTCTCACTAGGTCACCATCACAGCTTCGACTGCCACCAAATTCCCATCCTGTGTCTCTGTGGGCAGCTGTGTTGGAGTTAAGCTGAAAGGCCGGGCTCTGCAAGGTCTGGTAGGGGCAATCCCTGCTGCAGTGAGCTGCAGGTGCTGCACAGAGGTGTGCCCTTTGCAATTAATGGGTCATGAATAATTTGTATTTTTAAAGGTATTTTCATTGATATGATGCGTGTCATTGCAGACGTATTCATGTGCTGGTGCTGATAGTGAGCTCTGATAATTTGCTAAAAGCAAAGGAAAAGTTGCTAAAAATTTGTAAATTTTTAGGAACAGTCCCCCACCCCAAATGCCAAGAACAAATTTCTCAGTTTTTGGTTTCAGTAACTTTTCATCCATAAAGTAACTTTTGAAAGCAGGAAGGATGGGGAAGCAAGACAGACTTATGCCAATACTGAGAAGGACTAAAAAAGATTAATCTTGCCACAGCTCATGCAAAGCCCCTTCTGTGTGCAGAGATGGGCTCAGCTGTGTATCTTTGAGGCAAAAAAAGCAGGTGATCTCAGATCACTTTAAAAAGGAAGGTGGGGTAGTATGCACACATTATCTGTTGGTTAATAGTTCGTTTCTTTACAAGTATTAAGCTGCAAAGCAAGAAGCGACAGGTACAAGAAAAATAATTGGGAGCTCTTGCTTTTTCCCAGATGAGTCAGTCTTCCTGAGAATATTACCTTTGCCATTTATGCAGATGACCAAGAAAAAGAGCAGAGATTTAAAGCAGTACTCTCAAGTTCACGTGCGGATCAGCTGTACTTTGAAACCTGCTTCACAGTGGCCTTGCTAATGTACCCTAATGCAGTTTTTGCTTTGCAAAGAAGCTTAAGTTACCTATGTTTTTAAGGCAGTCCTGGAATTGAGTCATAAAATGTGGATCTGGTAAGCACTGCCTTGCATGTTTTAGGCTATGTCCAGAGACCCTGTCACCAGAAACACTCGAGCATCCATAGGGAAAACCCCTCCGGTGTTCTTGCCAGTGCTGCAGGCAAGAACACGACATGAAATACTGGGCTGAATTACTGGTAGTTTGAACGGGGTAGTTTCCCATGGCAGGCAATTAAGGGAGACGTGTTTGCTTCGGGACACAGGTAACTGCATTTATTGTTCCTGTTAGTTATGGTGTGCTGTGGACTGTGTTCTGCCCCACGTCTTTATCTCTGTAAGTCAGAGGATAGCATTAAGTGACGGCAGAATTTCATTTAATAACCTCAAGCACGTGGCCTCTGGCACGCCCCTTATTGTCATTCAGAGTGATTATTAAGGAAATTATTCTATACGGAGAATTTTGCAAAGTATTTCAACTTTCATTGTTGTGGCACTGGAAATTAGGAAGGGATCTGTAACATACTTAGCAGGAAAATTCACATTATACCTGGTGTAATGTCAGCTACACGTGCGTACACTGGAGCCCCTTTGACAATTAGCAGCCTTGCTCAGCTATGCACATCTGTCCCGCATGCTGTAATTTGCTCAGCTTCTAAGAGAGAACAGAGATGGGTGGTAAGTCTGTACCAGAACTCGGTAGGATTTCTGCGCTGTTACTCTCTTCTTGCCCTGCTTGGCGCATCCGCATCCTGGCTGGTGCCGCCCTGGAGAAGAGGGACGTCAGGGTGGTGGAGGTGGAGGTGTTGGTGGCCCCAGGGGCACCTAAATGGCTCCAGCCTGTCTTTCGGAGAGGCCTGAAGAAGCAATAACTTGCACTGACTTCAGACTTCCTCGGGCTCTGGCATCAAGTGGACCAAAGTGACCTGTGTTTCTTCATAGTAAAACAGTGTGTCACGCCAGATCCTATGAGTAATTCCTGTTTGGCCTCACATCGGCTGCCTGTGAGCTGTACGTGAACGGTACCAGAAGCAGAAAATCTTGGGTAATACCTGACACGTAGCTCCCTTGCCCCTCACTGGGTGGAATTCTGATTCGTAATGAGATGCAACATATTTATTGAGGATGGGTTTTGTCCTGTCAAATTCCCAGTGCCGCCCTGGGTAGCGGCCAGCAAATGTAGAGCAGGAGTGTATCTGCAGGTGGGAAAGCCAACGCCATCCTGTGTCCCAGCTGGTTTTGTTCGCCTGCCTTCCTCTCGTCCCCCGAAATGTAAAAAGCAGACTTGAGCGGGTGGCGGATCTGGTGAAAAGTCTGTCCCTTGAGTGGGTGCCTGGACGTTCCTCCTGCGTGTAACGTTTTGCTGCTCGTGGTTTGGATTTTTCTGTTTACAGCCCAGAAGCTGACTCAGTGGCCGTGCAAATCCGGGCCCGAGTTGGCGCGTGCTGGCGAGCAGCTGACTGCACCTACTCCGGCTGTTCGCTGCCCCCCTCCCCTTCTCTCTTCCCAAATCCCATGTACGTAACTCAGTGTGTGAATTTAATTTTTTATTAATATTATTTTTGATTGAACGCTTCTGGAGGGCATGCTGTATTGCAGCAGAATGCTGGCTTCTCTGCTCAGCCCGTCTGGGCCCTGGGACGGCAGGGCAAGAGCTCCTACAGCCCACGGTAACCTTGACCCCAGCCAGCCATCGTGCTCGGGCAAGTTTCGTCTTGCTCCGTGGTGCTTACCTGGCCTTTCGTCACGGCGGCTGAGGCCCAGCCCTGCCTGTCAGGGGCCTGAATATGCCATGAACTGCCAGATGGCAGGCAGGACGGCTCTCAGCACCCTGCGGCGGCTGAGAAACCTCCCGACGTGGCCTTTTGGGGCTGGAAATGGAAATCCAGTGGAGCGGAGTGAGCTGGGTTCGCTTGGCTTGCCACAGAGGGTCTTTAGTGGCCCCAAATAAATGGGAGCTATTATAAGAAAGCCAGAGCTGTAATGAAGGATAAAACCCAAGCATTTTAGTAATTGGAGAAGTACTTGCAACAATTCTTTCTCTCTTTTTTTAACAATAGCCGCTCAGCATGACCGGTGGGTTGTTTAGAAAACGTCGATCCCGCTTTGCTCTGGGGAGCGCCCTTACTGCCTGATGCTCAGCCAGCCCCAGCAGCGCTGCCAGAACCACGGGCAGCTCGCGCCGCTTCGCACGGGAGCTGATGGAGATGTTGTGGGCCAGTTCGGATCCTTTGGGATCCAGCTCCTGGTTGTGCTCCCCGAGCAGAAATATCACCTCTCCCTTCTGCAGCTCACTTGGTGTCCACATGGCGGGAGGCTGGGGTGCTGCTTCTCCACCTCCTTGCCATCACAGATGACCCCAGCACCTCTTTTCCCTACAGCTGCCAGCAAGAGAACCATTGACTGCTGAAAGTAAAATGCATCCTAAAATGTGGCTGTCTTGATTTTTGCTTTTTTTTCCTGTTATTATTTGTGGTAGGGTTTATTTATTTATTTTTCATTCCTCTCAGAACACTAAATAATCTAGGGGGTTTGGGGTTTGGGTTTTTTTTTTGGTCTGTTCACAAGGGAGTTTTTACTCGTGGCTCCAGGAAATTGGCACTTCACTAATGTCTAGCAGTTTGTAATATCAAAAATTGTCAGGGATTCACTATTAGTGGTCACAGAGGAGATTAAACACCTCCTGAAAGTGGATAAATACATGGAGACATTTTAATAAAGCGATAAGGCACAAGGCCACACACATTAACAAACAATGACTCTACTGTTAGTTATTAAATTTACTCTGGGTAAATTTACTCTGAGCGTGTCACAGCCCTGATTTTCAGCTTGCAAATGGTTCTGGGTGACACAGATAACAAGGCAAAAGAATTTTGCTTTTGAGGGTTTCTGGATGATGGTGTCAAGCAGTGGGAAAGGAAACAGTGTTGACTCTGGGATGGGTGCAAGGATGCAGAAGCGATGCCCCCCAGCCCATGCCAACCCACACGGGCTGCAGCCTGTGGGTGCGCTCCTCACCGCACAGTAAGCTCATGCCTTCTTCACTCCTGGGCTTTGCTTTTCTAAAATGAGTCCTTTCTTCTTTCCGCCTTTTTCTCTTTGCTGTATTGAGAGAGGTTGGGGAAGAGCAACCTTCTGGTTCGCTGCTTTCTGGCTGCTTGTTTGGAAGAAAGCAGACAGCAGAGGGTAGATGTTTAAAAGAAAAGAAAAAGCCGAATCTCAGTGGTAATACGCCAAGTGAAAAGATGAAATCAAGAAGAGCCCAGCATGAAGAAACATGTAGAGAAAGCCTTGGATGTGTTAGCAATAGACTGACGGTGACTGATCACAAGGAGAATAGCCCTGCTGTTGATGATGGCAGTATTTGTCTTTGCAGACTTTTGGCTCTTCAATCCTGTGTCCTAGTTTGGGTGGAGAGGTCGGTGGGTGGAGATGCATATCAAAACAAATGATGAACCAAGATTTGCAAGATTGTCATTTCTCCCTCTTGCTTTTGAGAAGTTGATGCTCATTTGGCCTTCAGAGTAGCACGTGTTAGGACAGTTTATCCTTTCTGGTGTGCTTGTTTCCCTGCATGACGCTGCCCAACTATGAGTGGTACCCGAGTATAGGATAAACTACAGGATAGTTTATGTTGTGGGCGGTTTTATCACTTCTTTTACTCATTTGAGCACCCCTTTTGAGGAGGAAAGCAAAGATTAGAAAGCACTTTCTGATCATGTCATTCGTCTAAACAGTGCTGGCTGCTGTAAACTCGGGTGCGTATTTTTGGAGCAGAGAAGGAGAGGCACCAGGGCAAGGCACAGATGCTGGGACAGGTAACTGGCCGCACTCCTCTCCCTCCCCTGCCCCCATCAGGTACCGTGGATGCACATCCTGATAATTGCATAAGCAGCCCTATACGATATCCTCCCTTTCTCCCAGCACTTAAACCAGGGAGCTGAGAGCTCTGCAAAAATAAGAAGGATTTCATTTCAATGGTGAAGACAGATGCTCTCACTTTCATCTAGGAGAGAACGTAGTCCCAGATGCCTTCGGTGGGGATAAGAGTGGTCACACAGGCTGAGGAGTGCAGGAAGATACGACTGCCAAAGAAGTTGTTTTGACTGCAGCAGAGAAAATAAAATGTGAAAGCCATTAAGGAAATATGAAGGGGAATTCAATGCCGCAGCCCTCTTAGAGGATAACTTCTTACTGGAAGGACCATTTAATCAAAACTGCAGATCAACCAATTATCTAAGTTAGGAAAGTTATTCTCCTTTCTGCCATAGCTTCACTGCTATAACGCATGTGCATGTTCATCTTGAATTTAATGGGGTTTTGTAATGCTTTGTGGCAATGAGACTAACACACTAAGACTAGTTTTTCTTCTTGCTCAGAACTTTTGAAAGTATGATGAATTTGGATTTAATTAACTGGATTGTCTTTAAACTGTTCTTACTCAGTGCTGTCCATGAGAGAGATGTAAATCTGGGATAATTTTGCACCAGTCAGTGGCATTGCTTCTGTTTTGATGTGGATGTAACTGAGAGCAAAATCTGATTGTCCCTGAGAAAGCCATCATCTGCTAGTTTAAAAGGAAGGCTGGGAGCTCAGTGGGTTATGGAGAATATTATTAATGGTCTGTCATGCAAATCTCACAAATTTGCTTTTTAAGAGGAAAGGCAGGGTTAATTTAGTTAACAAAAAGGACTTTTTATTTTGTAATTTTTTTCAATTCATTGAATTTGACGTGGATTTTCAGAAAGCACAAAAAGAAAAGCTCTGTTTCTGGCAAGTCTGGGGCATGTGGTTCGTTTTATACACGTACATGAGCTTTCCTCCTCCCTCAGGGGAGAGAATGTCTTCAAATGCACATTTTTTCACATTCCCCTTGTAACGCAGCTTGATCCTACAGATAAATCACTACTCACAGTTTATGTTATCACTGTGGAAAAGTTTGTGAAATCACAGATTTGGCAGCATGGTTTCACAAACATCCTCAAATAGGAGAGCACTGTCTGGGAAAAGTGAAACGTTTTATTACCAGTTGAGCTCTCAGCTTAGATGTCTGCAATATCTGCTGAAACACCTCCACCCCCGAGAAAGATGGGAGTAAGACTGATCTGCCAGCACTTACGGTATCATTTTAAAGTCTCTTTTACATTTTTTATTTCAGCTGTAGCCTGGGCTACTTTTGGCACTGTTAGTATAAAAGTTGGGTTTCCCTCTTTTAATTTCTGGCCATTTTTAGACACGGGTTGATGACAGTATCAACTGCACATGGGAGTGGTGTCTCAGAGCGATAATGCTGTGTCACAGGTGTAGCCCTGTGCATCTGTCCTGGAGACACCGTGAAGGGGACAGAAGCCATCACCCCTGTTGTTAGAGCAAGTGGAGGTGCCAGCAAAAGGTTAGTAAAGGATGCAGAAGTTGTTGGTAGGATGTGACATCCGTTGTGCTCCAGAAATGTTTTGCTGCTTGCTGCTCAGAAGCAGCCAGTAGGAGAGAAAAAAACCAAAATTGGTCAGTAGCATCACAGTGAATTTTAAAATGTTTTAATCAACAGTCTTGAAAACAGCTTTTTTTCTCCCTGAAACATGGAAGTGGATTACATACCACTGTGTAAATAATACTTTTTAAGAAAGCCAATAATGGAACAGAAAATTACAGTTCTGGTCTTTCACTTATCTCCCTCTAATTTGCAACCAGCAATAATGAACAAATTACTGCATGTGGAAAGAGAGCCTTATTGCTCCTCCTGACCTTTCTGACCTTGCCTGAGGCAACATTTGCATTTGGCTTACTGAATAAATTTTGTTTTTCTGATAAATATTTGGTTTGTTTGGGAAAAAAAAAACTATCAGATTAATTGTGGTTAATAGTTAGCCAAACAGTGACAGGTAAGTAAACAGAGCTTTACAAACAAGGTGTACGGGAGGCAGCACTGAGTATTTTCTAAGGCACTGCAGACAGGTAATTTATCAGGTACAGATCATAGAGCCTCAGTGACACAGATATGACTGTCTGGTTGGGGTTTTTTTAAAATCATATTTGCCCTTAAAAATTAACTTGGATTTAAAAGACAAACCTTCCTTATTTCTCTGCAAAGGGTGTGAACTCCAGAAAGTTGCATTGGTTAAGGAGGAAAGGAATCAGAGGTTAACTCCAAATTGTGTCAGGTTGGATTTTGCCACCATGAAGTGTGTTATATGATACCAGAGACACACGGGATGTTTAAGTGTACAGTAAAAGGTGCATGGCCAAGAAAGTATCTGTAGGAAAGTAATTCTTGAGGGAATTTCACAAGCTTAAATCTTCACTGAGAGAAACGTATCATCTCCAGTTTTCCCATCACTCCCCAGTCACAGCATACCCAGGTCAAGCTCCTATTATGTGTAGTTTAGAAGGAGTAATAAATACTTCATTTAAAAAGCAAGCAATTTAATCTGTCATCAGGCAATCAAATTTGACATGCCTATGCAATAAAATGAAGTCCCCATATTTTCAAGGAATGAAGAAAGCCACACAGTTATAGAACCTTTATTCTGCCTTTGAGACCACGCTCAGTTTCAGAAGTGTTTTGAAGGAGAGGAAAAATAAAGTTAATAAAGTAAATAGAAAATAGTCAAAAGCTTTAGTTGCGTTAGCAAAGATCAGTCCTACCAGGTTGTCTTTCTTGTTGAGATGGTTGGGTTTTTGCTTTTCTTTTATTTTAGGGAGATAATTACTTACTTGGACTTTAGTAACACAAGTAAAATAATGAAATGGTGGAAGTTACTACATATCTTGAAGGAGGTGAAGTTTAGCAGAAGAGTTTAAATTTGGATGAAGAGCTGATTAAAGAGGACACAACAGATTGTATCAGAAAAGCTCTGGAGACAGGTGTCTACTGGGTATCCTTAAGGATTGTTCTTGGGACATGTCTAGTTAAATATTTTCTTTAAGGATCTTGGCATAGGATGTAAGTTTGTCCCAGTGACGTTTCATGAGAGAGAGCTGAGAGATAGTGAGAAGGAAGAAGAAGGTCTGGATGGCATTTAAGTAGAATTGGAGGTTGCTAAGAAGTGGAGTGAAAGTTAGATAAAGTTGCGTAGAACCAGAAGTACAGACTGACTTTAAGTACAGACTCCAGCTTTAAGCTGGAAGAACAGTGGAGCCCTTGTGTATATGAAGAAAATAATGATACACTGCGCAGAATGTCCCAGTAAGGATAAAGGATTAATAACATTTACATTGCACTGCTAAGTCCTCTCCAGGAATACTCTGTACAGTTCTGGTCCCTAGCTTAATGGAAAATGGATATTAACTGGAAGAGATTTAATAAAAGGAAAATAAGGGAAAATACACTGATTTATGAGACGGGTCTAAGTGAGTCTGGCTAGTTGAATAAATCAAATTAATCTGGGACTTGGTATATGCATTGGAAAAGATAATACCAGACTGGGGAACAAGACACTTTACATTAAAGAACAATGCTAGCGTAACAGTCTGAAAGGTAAAGCCCAAGTTTAGGATGAACATTTAGAAGCAAATTTCATGAATGTCAGAGGGATGAACATCTGGAGCAACCTCCCAAGAGGCATGGAGGACCCCACTGCCTCACTGGAACTCCGTGTGTCTCCAGGGGTGGGGGTGGCATGGCACAGCTGAGCATTACACAGGGAACCTATAGGAATATTATATGACCCTATAGGTTCCAATGGATAAGTAATTTGCTTATAGCTATCACTGATGAATCTACTAGTCACCTCTAAATTAATAAATCACAGGCAAGTTAGGTCTCATTATAACTCAGATGTTTGTAGTGAAATATGATTCATGTTGTGTCTCTGTTGAAACCTTTAGGTTTCTGCAAAAAAGGGACACGGTATCTTATACAGAGGGGCTGAATAGTTCTCTGGGTTTGCTTAGCTCTCCCCGTTGACTGCCAAGGGTCTAGCGACAGCTCATGTCGACAAGTCCTTTGAAAGCAACTGTGTCTGTTGCTTCCTTTTCCCCGGCGCAAGTGATTCGGTAGCACCCAGTCGGTAGGAGCAGTAAGCTTGGGGGGTGACGTGAGGTTTCTGCCCTTGCAGAGGCAGGGATTGAGCCCTACCAGCAGGGAATTGGTGGGGCTTGTGTACATCTGCAGTACAGTTGGACTTGATATTTGTTTGTCCTACAGCTGGCATAACGATGGGTGATCTCTTCCTCCATCTGCAGCGCTTTGCATATAATATCACTATTACAGTCCCCTTGCAGGGGAAATAGCTTGATAGCTGTCCTTGACCACTTAAAGTACACATTCATGAAGGCACTCCGTGCTAATGTAAGGTGGTCAGAGGAAGTGTCAATTTTTTAAATCTCTTGTGAGTGAATCACTTTGAGAAATACCTCAAGAGTCTTCAGGAATATTTGTAAGATTGCAAAATTGAAACATTTCCTGCAATTAGAAGGCACTCAGAAAGTGTATGTTATATGTCAAGGCCATATCATAAGCTTACACTGTAACTTTTGACCCTTAGCCCTCTTGAGCAAGAGATTCCCAGGCTATTAAATTGTCTTTATTGCTCTGTCATATATTTGTAGTATGTGTTCAATAGTAAATATCTCATCTCATAACAGAACTAAAGAAAATCCTGTGCTTTCCTCAAAAAAAAACCCCAACCAACCAAACAAACCTTTTCTTTTTTCTTAATCAAGACAGGAGCATGACCCTAGAGGAGAAAAACACGGGCTGAAGAATTCAGGCTTTGTTTTGAGTCATGGTATTGTGCCATGGGGGATAAAGTACATTTTTAAGTCACTGATAAATATGCTGACTACTTATATTTAGGGACACGGTGTTACATACTCGTGCTGAGAAATAATTATTACACTAGCTTGGGTGTTTGTCATAAGGAACATAAACACGCCCCCTGTAATTTCCCCCCTCCTTTTCTTCCAAGTAATTGGTGAACAAGGAAAGAAGCTTTTCATGTCACAGCAAGGAAATAGTTACAGCATCTGGGGTATGTGATGATAAACTCCTGGGAAAATCGAGACAGCACTGGTTTTCACTCACAGCCATGTACGTGTTAGTATCATATATAGCTATAAAATATATTGAGTCTCTGTTCTTTCTGAAACTGTTCCAGAGCACTTCCTAGCCCACTGTGTCAACATCGGGATTTTCATTATACCATTAGAGGGGTGTTTATGCATCTGATCTGGAAATTTAATTGCTCTGTATAAATTAAAGATGATGACATGCATCCGTTCAAAATAAGAGAGGAAGAAGTGATGGTGGCTCCGTAGGGAGACTCGTGTAAGCACGTGCGTGATTGGGAGTGTTCGCTTGTTAAGGGGTCTGCTCATTAGCACCGGAGACTTTATGAGAGACCGGTAGGCACTGTGCACGCTCAGGGAGAGCTTGGAAATTGGTGTGCAATGCTCATACCGCCTGTCTGCCCCGGGGCAGCCCTGAGGAGCATCTGCCCAGGCTGCTGGAGCGTGGCTTTGGGTGCGCAGCACCATGCTGGGAGCTGTGCAGCCTTCCCGAGCCTGGGCTGGGGTGGGACCCTCCGGGGAAGGGGCTCGGCCCTTCGGGGTGGGCTGCCTGCCTCCCCAAACCAGGCTGTTGGTCGCTGTGAGTTGTTAGTGCTGGGGTCAAGTAAGGTTTTGTGCATTCAGAAGATGTCAGCTTCTTTATGTGGGCCAGGACATGAAGCTTCATGTTAGGAATGGGAGGCAGGATTAGGATATAGTTACTGCACTATTTCCTTTTTGGCACTGGGTTATTTGGGTGAGACAGAAACTTTTTTCCCCTTTAAGAACTGCAGTCCTTAAGAGAAAAAAAATACAAATATCTATCTATCTATCCATCTATTTCAGCTCAAGAGGGTGTAAATAGCTTGTTCACCTATTGCTGATTTCCACTGTTGCACACTGAAGCATCACCTTGCCTCTGCAGTCTGCTCATGCATGTGTTTCCTGAACAAGAAATGTATTAAAATGGGATAAAGAGCATTTAGCACCATGTGGCAAAGACAAAGTGCCTAACAATGCCTTTTTGACAACAAAACATGCTTTCTCTCTGGCGAACCGAACTCCACAGGAGTGGAGGTACCATGGTGGGAGTGGGACTGTCACGGTGCACCACTGGTAGCTCTGCAGCCATGTGCCTTCATGGGGAGTATTGATGAGGTCAGTGAGCAGGGACGCAGGGGCTTGTGATGGTTAAATGGAGCAGAGCTGACATTCTAGCTACTAAGTTGTTTATTCCCCACATTCACGTTTCTATTTTTAATCATAATTAGGCATGTGCATTCTCTTTGTCTATGAAATGAGAATTTATACTTATCTCCCAAGCCCAAGAATTGCAAGTTTAGTCTCACTTTTAAGTACTTCAGGTAGACTTACAGTGGCTTCAAGAGGCTACTTAATATATTACCTATATAAAAAAGAAATATACATCTATGTGTGTGTATGCAATGCCGTGGGGGGGAAGGCAGTGGAATGGAAGGAGTTGCTTTGAAGGAGTTCACAGTACATTTGGAATGGGATTATGCATACCAGTGGTTTCCAGCATTGCTCAATATGCAGGCACTTACAGTATTTCTAAGGGAGATGAGGTACAGACCTCTGTCTCGCAAGTGTAAGCCTGCTATTCATTATTTACCTTTCATGGGCATGAAAATAGTCCAGGGACTCCCAAGGAGATGCAGAGCACAGGTTGAAAATCACTGGTGAGGAAGCACTTTAAATGATGCCTTGGAATGAATGAGGTAATATGCTTTTGAAGTAATAACACAGAGGCCTAATGGCATCCCTCTACTCAAACACAGGTAAAAAATAAGTTTCAAGTGCTCCATCTGAGAGATGTGTGTATTTATTCACTGCTTCTGAAATCCTGTTGTATGTCCATAAGTTTTCACATAATGATCACGGTGAAAAGCTTTCCATCAAGAGATGGCCTTCCGGTTCTGTGGTATAGGGTTTGATTACTTATAGCCAAGTTTGATTCTGAAAAAGAGCTTAAAATCAAAAAGAATGGAGTAAGGCTTTAAGGCAGAAGTGTCAAAAGCAGCAGTATTGCCATCAGAGCTTCAGCAACATCATCTTTACATGGTCACTGATCTAGGCCAATGCAAATTTTCCACCTTATGAGTTTTTTATTCCTGAAGTGTAAAACGTGTTTTACCTTGCTGATGGAAAGCCGAATTTTGAAATAAACGCTATTAAATGGGAAAAGAAGACCAGACAATTTTGCATGCTTGAAGACATGTGTTATTAGGAGCAGATAAGAATGTGTTTGCTATTTATGAGCATCCCCACAGTCCTGGGTAGGATTAACGCCTGAGAACGCGAGCTTAATTCTGAGGTTTCAGAAAGCCAGTATTTTGCTGTGTCCCAATGTCCTGCAGCGCATCAGTCACATCGTGTTAAGTGCAGTTGCAAGGGTTGTGGGACTCCTCCTTGGAACCATCAGCTCCAACACGCGGAGGCAAAAGCAACACCCTGAAAACTACATTGGAGTTACTATTGGACCCACATTTTCTTTTATGGGTTGTGTTAGTAGCACATTATCTGGAATAGATGCACCCTGACAGAGCTTTTTCCCACAGGGATAAACCGTATTGCCATTTATTGGGAGACTTCAGTAGAGTATAGCAGAAACTTTCCGTAGACTGTTTTGAGACTTTTAATGGAAACTTATTTTGGCAAAGCTCTGAAAGCACTCAATAATTTTTGTTATGAGATCTGAGAGCTAAAACACAAACCCCTTCTATTGCAGGCTGCCTCATAAAAGCAAACCTGGTGACAGCAGAGACATCCCGTAGCTGTATAACATATTCAGATCACAAGCTCAGTTTTCCTATGGGTTTTCTCAACTCCTGTACCAGAACCTTTTGGGACCTTATAAGCTGAGTGAGGATGTTATACATCTACCAGCAGCTGTTTTCTGTCTCTTTTAAGCCCATCTTACTTTTTTTTTCTTTTACCACTATTATTTTTAATAAAAGGCTGTGTTGTATTCTGCTTAATAATGAGGAGACTGCTTCAAGGTACTGCAGCCCAGTGCAACTAAGTGAAGTCATTTTGGA
Organism: Haliaeetus leucocephalus; assembly: GCF_000737465.1. Taxonomy (NCBI): domain Eukaryota; kingdom Metazoa; phylum Chordata; class Aves; order Accipitriformes; family Accipitridae; genus Haliaeetus; species Haliaeetus leucocephalus. The sequence goes on along the minus strand of NW_010973244.1, from coordinate 3,198,313 downwards.
GTGAGACAAGTTCTTGAAATGCCCCTATGGAGCACTGATATCAACACAGTAATTTGGTGTTTGAGGCAAAATTTGTGCTTTGCTCCTTCAGAAAGTTCCTTCACAGAGGCATAGTAAGTTTGCAAACTTCACTTCTTGGTAGCAGAATTTCCATCCTTGTTTGAGCAGTACTGATCCATCTTAAAGAGGGGATTTTCAAAAGCCAGCGCTGATAGCCATCTCCTACTGGTGTGCTGTATAATTTGCATGCCAAACTCCTATTCCTACTTTGGAAAATCTCTGCCTAAATGCTTTGCCATTGAGGTTTTGTAATGCAGACCTTTATTTCTAGTTTGGGGAAGAGGATTGTTCCACTTTATTTTTCCAAGACTGGCCATACAATCCAATGTAGGACCACAGTGTCCCATTCAACACTGAAAAATTTATTTCCTAGCCCATGGAAGAAATAGCTTGATTTGTTCAAGATGAGCATTTGTTTCCAGGTTTTGGGAGGTGAAGACGAAGGCAACACAAAGCTACTAAAACACAAAGCTGCTCTGTTCTCCGGAGCTGGTAACATTTCATTGCTTGCAGCTAAGTTACTTACTGGGCTCACAAGAGCTGCTGCAGCTCCTCCATGAAGCAATAGATAGCGATGGAAGACTGGCAAATGTATCAAAGGCAGCCAGACAGACCTACAGCTTTAAAAACTTGCTAGGTGTCATTTTTCCCAGATAAGGTGGCTCTGGTTTTAGTAAGGCTTATCGGAAGATACTTAACATTGGGAGCAGCTTCCCAATGGGGTAGGAGAGTTGGCTGTGTGACGTGCATATTTCCTCAGAAGGTGACTATTTTGCAATATTGGAAACTTTCTGGGATGCAGTGGCCAAAGCCAGAGCCTTCCGAAGTTAATGTCATGTTGTGGAAAACTAAGTGGGATTTTTTTTTTTTTCAAATGAAGTTCGTAAGTGCCTGCCTTGTATCATTTTTTTTCGCTGGTATTTTTAGTACTCGGTAAAAGTCCTTGAAATCTTAAAGATTCAGGCATGCAAATTCTTAGAGCGGTGGATCTTCCCAGCTTGCTACTCTACCAATTCTTTCTTTCTTTGAATTTCCACGTAAGAAACGGGCTAGAGAAAAATCATGTGGCACCTCCACATGATGTACCAGAAATATGCCAGAACGTGATTTTAATTCTCCTGCTAAAGGAACTTCTCACAACAAAAAACTGAAGGCAAGGAAATGCCTGGGACATGAAGTGCAGTGGGTTTCCTAGGCAGGTGCAGTTCTGTTTGGGAAGGTGGGAGGCATCCTAGCAGCGTTTGAGTGATTAGCGTGTACACAGTGTACGCACCTGGCAGATGAGCAGGGGCCATTCTCCTGCAACACTGCCGAGATGCCCCACAGCGGTAACCGCGGTGCTGGAGCTTACACTGGGGTGTGCCCGGCTCTGTTCCCCTCCGTTTGCTTCTAGAAAACAAACAAATGCCTCGCGCTTTGAGGAGGATGGGACTGCGAGCCGTTCTGCTGGTCCCTGGGACACCATCGGTGCACGCAGGGGAAGGATGGGTGTGCAGCAGGACTCGCACACCCGCTCTTACCCTCCTGTTGCCTGCAGGCAGGCGATCGCTTCGCTGCCCAGGGACCCGAACTTGTGTACAGCAGTGAGTTTCCAAAATGCTGTAATATAGTAAAAGACCAAAACTGATTCTTCCTAGTCAGAGAGTGGAAAAAAAGAAGAAAAAAAAAACAAACCCAGCAGATTACAAAAAACCCTCCATCCGTCAGAATACTTCAGTGTAATCTTTTGCAGAAGAAACACTGCAGGGATGGAAGAGCAGATGGGAACAGGAGTGAATGAGATCAGTTTTACAGTCAGGCTTTCATGTCTCTACATGCATTTTGCTGCACTAGTAAAAAGTTTCTTTTTTTCCCCCCTCAAGACATCTTTGGCAAAGATAAGCAGAGTCCAACCGACTGCTACCGATAACATTTTTACATTCTGTGCTGGACCTTAGGTTGTAGATAATTTATCAGCTTTTTGTATACAAGGGGACGTTTATTCCCCCCTTCGCTGAACTGATGGAGCACTTTCTTTCTGGCAACTTTTTCTGCAGGGAGTGGAATGCGTTAAAGCAGGTTTGTGGCATTTATGTAAGGGTGGATTTTTTTTTTTAATCCCTATCTGCGTGTCATCTTCTGGATTTTCATATTTGCATGTAGGGGTTTTTTCTGTGTTTGAGAAAGCCGCGTGGCATTTTGCCTGCCTCTTTACTTAGAACAGGTCCATGAGGAAGACAAAACTGGTACCACCCATCAAACTTTGGAGACAAAGGAGTTGCAGAATCAAATTTAGCAGCTGCAGTCATCTTCATAATGATTTTAAACCACTCACAACTAAACAGCCACAAATTCTGAGTATATGTTCAATAATAATTTGACATAAAAAGACTGGTACAGGATGATGTATCGGCTTTTGACAAATCTGTATTTTCGTTCTTTTCAGGAAAGAAAAATATTTTGTTTACCCGTTTGTTAATGTGTTTCTTTTATTAGTGTTTTCAAAGACAAGAGATAATAAGGGGTCTTCAAAAGTCTGCCACAGTAACAGTTGCTTTACAGGCTTTTGTGCAGCCCATTGCACGTATGGGCCTCAAATATTTTACACAGAAGCAGTAATGTTTCTTTTAAAGAACTGGAGGAAAAGAAGCAGGAGGAAGTGGAAGGACTGTTTTGGCAAGGTCAGAGAGAAATAAAACCTGTGCCTGGGCCCTATTCTATAACCAATGAAAACAAAAGATAAACCCCATCATCTCATTTTCTGGGACCTGTGCAAATGGGCATTATGATGATACATGTCTGGGAGTGTTAACAGAGGTTTATCCAGCATAAAATTGTATTTCTGGAGTTCAGATTGCAGAATTTCTGGGCTCGGTACTAAGCCAGGGAGCAGTTGCTTTGCTGAAGAGGGTGAAAGAGCATGAGGAAGGCTGCCTGCCTTCCAGCTCAGGTTGCATGGCAGAGGTTAACCGTGCAAGGAGAGGGAACTTTTTCAGAGTTTGAACAGCATTTAACATACTGTAATTGTGCATTTCAAGTACCTTTTAAAATGTTCAAACTTGTTTACATTTCTTCACAGAACTAAACTCTGGCATTAAATGTGGCTGAGATTCCCTATTGCTAAGTAAGACCGACTCTAAAAGCAGTCCACTTGCTGTAACATGCAACATTTATAGTACCAACGACTAAATTCAATGTTTTTTCTTCCCAGACTTTTGAAGATAAATTGGTCTCCGTCTTCAAAACTTACCCAGGTGCTGTTAAATCACTTTGTGGCTTTTTAGCTGCGCTTTCAAAATGTAATTGTAGTTCTCCTCCTTCTAGAAAAAAGGGCGGTAGAAAGTCTATTTACCTCATTTATTGAATTTCACACAGTTAAATGAAGTGAAATAAGAGCTTGATTCAGATCCCATTGGTTTCAGTAGCAGTCTTTCCATTGAGTTTTAGTCAAGACTCAAATGAAGATCAGAAGGTGATCCAGAGCTCATTTACATTTAATATGCTCTTCAGCTATTCCTTTTAAAATTAAATATTATTGGAGGCTTTTCAAACCCAGCAGCATGTATTAACTTGCTTGCTTGTCAACATGTACAAATATCCAAATTTCGACTGGAAGCCCTAATGTAAGTGTTAACCATAGCATTCATTCCCATGAATGTATAGTAGCTGGAGACAAGCTTTTAAAGCTTTTTATCGGCTTTTACTTGTTCTTTGTAGTTAGTCGACAGGGCGTTTGCTACGTTAGTACAGATAACTTAACAGTACCTTTATTGTTTGAAGCAGTAAATATTGTTAATCTTAGTCCTGTCTGCAGTTTTTGTCTTGGTTTAGCCTCACGCGAGAAGGCAATCTCATTCCTAAGGGACAAGAAGTCTCCTGGGGAATCTGGGGGCATAGATCCTTCTTTCTAGTAGCTTTCCAACTTGAATCTGTAGAAGGCTGGAATTTGCTATAGTACCTTGCTATAGACCAGCTTCGGAGGAAGCATTGTGCAGTGATGCAGCTATAGAGGCCTTGATGTAGCATCCACTGTGGTTGCTGACAGCACTTGCTGTGACTTCAGTGAGCAGAACCATGCACAGAAGTAGATGGGGTTGTTGTGGAGGTGGGCACTCATAGTTCAAGGCAGTGAACAGAACTTGCACGGTTGCTGTTGTGTTTTCAGCAGTTCTCCAGATATACTGCAGTCTCTAGAAATGTCAGTCCAGTCATCTGGGAGAGCTACATATATATGTGTATGTATGTATATATATTTATTAGTAAAAAAATGAGAATGTGTTGCATTTGTAGTAGTCTTCTACTTGGAATCAGATGCAAGAGGTTTCTCTTGCCCTTTTTGAGTCAGTGCGTGAGTGCTCACATAAAATTTACACCTGAAGGGATTCTGAAGTACAGCTCATACATTTCGACATAAGACTTGATTTAATATAAATAAAGAAAAAACATGTGATTTCTTTTCATTGAAAGGCACAAATGAAAATATGCAATTGCAGTGTCTTAAGAAATCCCACGTGGTAAAATGTTCACAGCATAGTTTAATGCTTTTAACTCTCATTTCTCAAATTAACTCATTTTGAAACAATTTGAAACAATTCAGTGCTGATGTAACTAGAAACCGGTCCCACGTTTTCATGGGCACACATCTTCAGTTTCTTTTCATTGTGCTATAAAATCCTGCTGTTCCGTAGATGTTGCCAGAACAAACAAGAATGAAGAACGTAATTTTTTTAGACCACAGGGCACAGGCTTACCCATCCGTTGTCATCCACTTGTTTTCCCAAATATCCCAGTGTAGGTCTTGAGATGCCTCACCCCTGCCACACGTCTCACCAGATTAAAGGCTCGGTGAGCCATGCCCGTTGTTGGATGTCTCTCGGCTGTTTGCTGCTGCGCTCTACACAGGCTTTTTATACCACTTGCAGCAACACAGTCATACAAAATTCACCGTGAATGTCAAGAACTGTTGCGTTTCTCTGAGCCGTTTCCCAGGGCCTGAACCTTGCATGGATAGGACTGCGTGACAGCCCTTCCCACACTCCAGAGTGGATGCATACAGCTTTTTTGTGATGGGTGTAGTAGCTATGCCGGTGCGTGAAGCAGGAGGGCTGCAGCCATGGACTGTTAGCCAGAGGCTGTGCTACCTGGTGGGCTCATCCTTGAGGGAAACCATCAGAGGGCATGGGGCCTGCTGGGACTGACACCAAGGTCTTTTGCCCTTTGCATGGTCTTATTTGGGGTTGTCTTCCACAGTACAAGACAAGCTTACTTTGGTCAGTATGTGGGTTTCACGCAGCATAAAGGTCACTGTCCTGAAACACAGGCATGGGCAATGCTTTCTCTTGGAGGACCCAGCACAAGTTCGATGGCAATACTTCCATCCAGTCTTACCAAACAGACCACTTACTCCGCCTTCCACCCTGCCCCCCCCCCCCCCCATTTCCTCCACAGTGGTTTCCAAAGCCTCATTCCTCTCCCTAGTGCCCAGTGACATTTCCCTGTGCTGTACACTGCTTGGAAGTCTAAGCTGCGGCTGACATGTTTTGACTTGAAAAGCTGCATTTTGCACCTTAGAGCATTCACCTTCAGTCTCTCTGCTGTACATAGGGAACCACAGGCCTAAAAATGGCATGCCATGGCATGAATGCATCACTTTGCCCATCCTGGTCTTGATACATTTGTAGGGCCAAGCTCGTCACTGTACTCCACCGGGCTCATATGGAGAAACTCGGCGGGGGAAGACCTCAAAGTTGATGTTGACTTCAAGTAACACAGTCAGTGTGGCCTGAGTTTCTATAAAGATGGTTAAAAAGCGGGGGAAGGTGCCTGTGTGGTTTTCTGTGCAGAATTTGTGAAGTGGTGTGTATAAAATTTATAAACTGTTATCATTTGTGTGTATACATGTGTGTATGTTTGCATAGCAGTCGATAGATATCAAGTTTCCTTGTTCTTGGGTTTCCCTCACTAATAAACCGTTGGAACAGTTCATTATTTGATTTCATTGGTGATTACACTTGGCGATAGACCTGGCCATTAACTTTGAGCAACAGCTCAACAGAGAAAGTCCCACGCAAGCTCTTGGTTTCCTTTATAGCAGCCTCCCCAAAGGATGCCGATGGGAGGAACAACCCAGCAGCAGCCCCCCAGCTGCTGGTGAGGACATATCGGGGAGCTTGACTTTCCAGCCACCACTCTCAATAAATAGCCTGCAAAACTCAAGGCAAAGTCATACTGGACTAGCCATTGGCCATGTGGTGGGGACGTGGGCTAAAATGCAGCTTGGAGAAGGGTTGAAGCGCGGGTGGAGCATCCCAGTGCCCTTGGGGGCAGGAGCTGTGCCCGGTGGCACCTGCTTTGCCAGGAGAGAAGAGCCCTGTAATGCAGAGGCCGCCGCTCTCAGGCACGCCGGGGCACTGCCGGTGACTAATGCCTCGCTCAGCATTTTCCCGCTGATGCACCCAGCGGCTGTGGTTTTCTGTTGCGTCAAGTGATGTGCTGGTCACCTCTTATTATCCCCAAGTCCTTTTCAGGGTGATTGTGTCCCAGCACCCCGTTTTCTGTCTCATACGTGTTCTGCAGTCTTTGATGTAAGACCTTGCCTTTGGCTATAGTTCAAATAATGTTGTTCAGAGGGCTTATTTTCCTAAATTATACAAACCAGCCTGTGCAGGTCCCTCTTTGTTATTTAGAACCCAGGCAATGTTTGCGTCATCTGCAGGCATCCTCAGCAGTGATTTGGTGTTTTCTTACAGACCACTGACAAAGCCATTAGAAGAAAACTGATGTAAAACCAGGTTATCTTTCAATACCCTGCTAGAAACACTCCCTCAAAAAATTATGATTTATTATTCACCTTTAGAACTTTTCCCAAACTGTAGAAAATTGGTGACAATTCCCATTTCTTTGCAATTCTGCTGGTACTTACAGAAAAGCCTGTTTTGTGCTGTAGTCCTCCCACAGTTACATCCTAAGGCATTTAGAGGGGAAAGCTCAAACTCTGGGCTACCCCATCATGTCATTGTAGTTGCTCCAAATTTACACCAGCAGCTGCGAGAGAAGAGTTTAATCCCCCATGCAGTTTGCATTGAAGCCAGGGGTAAGACTGATTTCAGCACATCCTGGTCTGGCCTTAATCTGGAGGATTAATGAAGATACATGCTGAATTAAATAATGGCAATAGAGAAGAAAAACAGAAATATTACTTAATGATATTGGGGGGGGGGGGAAAAAAAAAAAAAAAACCCCCTGGGGAATTATTAAGGCTGAATCCCTTGTTGTCAGAAATGCTCTGACTTTGGAGAGGTCTTCATTCAGGAGCAAGTTGGTTTGTATATAATTATTTATTCTTTCAGGTGAAGGCACTCACCAGCAATCAGGCCATCCAACTGTCATGCTGTCTCCACCCCTCACAATTCAAGACATGACTTTTGCCATCAGAGGGCAGGTCTCCACTCCTAACCAGAGCAAGGGAAACTTAAAATTAGTTTTAGCTGGAAAAGTTGCTTTTGTCAAATAAATAGAAATAAAAAACCATCTGGGAAAGCTTTCCCTTAAGGCATATTCTTTTTCTCCAGCATGGCGCTAGTTTTGGGTCACTTTTGCAATTACGGTTTCCATTTAAGTATTTTTAAGAGCTCTGTCATTGTTTTTTTCCCAGTGTGTCTAAAAGTCGGAATTAATCTCAGTAACTGCATTGCTCTAAACCACACTGTCTGAGGAGGGACATAGTACAGCCACAAGAGGCTATTTTTCACAATGTTTTAAATTATAGTATTTGAATATGTGCAATAATTATTATCTTCTGTGGCAGCATTTCCAGTGCCCAAATGTTGCTGTCATTAAGCTGAAACTGAACCTTTTAGGCATCATATGCATTTGTAACCACTGTTCTCAAGGGAAAACATCTGCCCGTGTCCGAGCACTGTTTGTACTCCTCACCTGTTTTCTAGCTTTTCCTTTCCTTTTCGTAACTTCCCACAGCACATCACAGCAGATTTGGTTTTCTTTTTGTCACGTGGACTTTCCTCCCTCTTGAAATTCTTACTCAGTATGTAAAACACACTAAACCCAGTAATACCAAAATTTCTCTATCACATCTCTCTAGTGTTGAGGAACTGGTGAATCTAAGAAGTGTTTCTATTTAAATGGTTAATCACATATAACATAATGTTCCTTTCTTTTTCCAACCTCTGACATTTCATACCCTGTTTGCTTTAGGGAAAGCATTGCATGTTTCTTTCTATCAGAAATTAGGTTAGTCATGATGACAAATGTCCTGTCTGCTCTAGTACTTCCTTGTAAGCTTAAATGCCATTATTTTGATCATTTGACAGTACTAGCTGCACTTTTCTGGATTCCACGGTGGGGTTTGTGGATCTGTTCAATAGCTGTAAGGGAGTGCTTTGAGGTCGGTTAAAAAAAAGCCTGATATACAGGGCCTGCCCTTATAGCTGATGTACAGATTTGTGCTTGAATGACACGACAATCTTCATTTAATTTCTGAGGCTTCATTAGGTGAAGGTCACTGGCAGCCCTCATAAGGGGGAAACAGTTTTTCTCCTAGGGAGGAGCATGCAGGCGCAGGGCAGGATCCCCCATGTGTTGTGCAGGGCTGACCCAGGAGGTGTGAGGGTTTTGGGATGGTGTGATTACCCATACAGACCCATGTCAAGCAGTATTTCTTACAAAACGATTCCAGTTCACTTGAAAGGGTTTTCCCCCCATGCGCTGGTTAAGGTGAATTGGTTGTGGGCAGCACCGATGGTGGGACATCAAGTGCCATTGTCTCCCCTGGCCTTCAGAGGCAGCTTTGTGTCTGGACCAAGTGCCCAGGAAGGTACTGCTCTTCCATGAAATACTTAAAATCAGAAGTGAAATTACTGCGAACAAGTGAGGAGAGAGGAATATTTATAAATGTGCTGGCAGATTAAGCAAATATCTCTTGTCTGCAAGTTTTGTGTTATTGTCAATAATGACTGGAAAACATGCAGGAAAAGTATATCAAGCATATTATGCCAGGGCGTATAGAGTTATAAGTGATATATGAAGCATGGAAGTGGACTTGCGTGTCTCCGAAATTGCCTTTGTGAGTTATTGTTTTGATGCATCTGTCAGAGCTGCAGAGAGACTAATACAGGCTGAGCATGGACAGAAACAGCTGATGATTTGGGGATTGGTGATAATTTGGTTTCAAAGCATTCTCCAGGGTTTTTCTCGAGTCTGGGACAAACATGCGTGACAGGATTGGGACTTTAGTAATCAGAGATTTTCTGGGGAAAAGATGAAAACAGATTTCACTTGTATCAGGGCAATTGCTGCAGGGACCACTTGGTTTAATCTGAGCTTGTATGGATTTGGGAGAATATAGTCGCTTAGCATTATGGCTGGATGGATGCTTTCTGTCTCCCTACCATCACTTGTGGAAAACGCTATTTAGGAAATGCTTTGGTTTCACTCCACTTCTTTGGGCTGCACAAGAAAGTAAAGGCCAAGGAGCAGAGGGCTGCAGAGGGTGACCCCATTTGCATCACCTAGAAATACTCCTTTAAGGCCAAGTTTGAGGTAGAGAAGGGGAGCAAGCATGTCTGTGGACAGAGAGGATTTTAGTATCCAGGGCAGCCAACCCTGCACTTTTCATAAGCACTAAAATTCAGTGAGTTTGCATCTATCGGTACAGTGTGCCTCTGTCTTCAGCTCTTTGATTGCTGCTGTCTTGTACAGCGCCTGACATTTTGGCTCATTTCAGCACTAGCTGCATTGGTTTTAGCTTGCCTCTTGAGGTAATCCTGTAACTGATTCAAGATCAACATCACTTTGGCATTTAGGAAGTGCAGCATGTGTGCTACGAGCAGTATCATATAGAAATAAAATGCTTTGCAGTGGTAATCCCAGGCTGCTGCCCTGCAGACTTTTTGGGTTGTCTCCAGGTCACAGGGGTGGTGGCTGGGGCTCTGGGGCTCCAGCGGGTCACCCGGGCTGGGGCAGGAGAGCCCAGCGCTCCCAGCAAGCAGCCCCGCTGTCAGCACTGCAGCAGGCGGCGGCCTCCTGGGACGTCCTCTCTGTGTCAAAACTTTCCAGACTGGCTGTATTTTTATTATATTAACATTACAGATAAGAGCAAAGCTTTTGTCTTTTAGGGATCAGTCCATGTCCTGAAGTTCAGGTCTGGATCTTGGCTTTTCTACTGGTCAGGGACGTTCTCACCCTGAATTTTCATCAGGAAACTTCTCTGGTTTTTTTACTCTCATTCAGAGCTAATGTGTGCTGCAGCCAGGTGTAAGTGTCCGCATGGGACATATATTATGTGGTACATACTACCACAGCCCCCAGTAGTACCACGCAAGTATCCACACCCACCGCTGACTCCTAAACCTGGATAGTGCTGGCTTTTCTACACATTGAAACAAAAGGGTATAATGAATGTAGGTGGCGTCAAAACCTGTCCCTTGGAGGACAAATAGGTCAGCCCAATAGAGGTTAAATCATAATATAATTCATCCATCCACTCATGTATGCACATCCCACTTAAAACTCTGCAGAGCAAGGGGAGCACCACGTTGTCGGTGCTTTTCCCTCTGGCCAGAATGGCATTCACATTGTAGTATTATATACAGATAATTATAGCATGTATCTTTTCAGAACAGTTTTCGTAAGCAAAGAAATTGCAGGAATGGTATTATTCGTCACATGCAAGCAGGCCATTCCCTTTTCTTTCAAAATACTCTATTTAGAAAATTATTCAGCAACTTTGCCTCAGTTCAGTGATGCTGCTGCAGTGGTTTAGCTTGTTTTGTTTGATTTGGGTTTTATTTGCTCAGCATATACTGCTTATGACCCAGGTTCTCATTTGGTAAATACTTCTGTGATGAAGTTCACTTTTTTGGATGTACTTAGATCTCTTTGCAGCAAACAAGGATTTGGCCCTGTATCTCTTTGAGCAAACAAAAAATTGTGCATGAGAGGGAAAGCTCCTATAGGGTAGTCTGGCTGATATACTGATATGACTATACATATACTGTTGAGATATCGACAGAAGCAACCCATTTTCTTTTCCTCTCTGAATCTTAACTAACATCTCACCTACATCTGTTTACTGTGTAGAGGATATGATGAGCCTGCTGGAGGGACAAGTGGGTTTGCATGTGGCTTAAGACACCTTTGGTAGAGAGCCATCAAAGTTTCCCCCCTCAAAGGGGAAGAAAGTAGGTCCTGGAGGAACAACCTGAAGCCTCTTAAGAGCTCATTATGTCTGCGTTTCCCTCTGCAGCTTCACAAGCTGGCGAGCTCCTTCTTCTGGTTATTTGCTCCTGCCCCCTTGCTGTCCTCAGAGCAGTTTCCAACGCAGCGGTTCATGGGGCACCACAGCGAACCAAACTGGCGAGCTTTCCTGAGCTAAAAATACCCTCTGTCCATTTATTTATTTATTATTCTACATTATTTGTATCTTGGATCAACTCTTTGGCACGGTTCACTGAGCGGCTCCATGGGAGAGCAAGAAGGAGAAAAAGAAGAGTAACCATGCCCTCCGTCTGCTGTATCAACCCTGACCTAATAAGCAGTGAAAAAGTCTATGTTTCTCGGGATGGCTGAGCCAAGTTCAGAGCTCCAGTGCTTCTCCGATCCCAAGGGAATCACGTTCAAGTGTGTGCAGTTTCTCCTAGGGCTTGTTTTAGTAAGCTGGACTGTGCAATCCAAGCTGCGTGGGGTCAATGGTGGGTATGGGTGGCCAGGATGCCGCCACCAGAGAAGGCTTCTCCTTCCACCCATTCTTCAGTTCAGACGTAGCATAAATGCTGCAGCTTTTGCATAGGGCCTGTCTCGAGTACCAGGGCAGATCTTTGCTGCTGTTAACACCGGAGATGCAGTGAGAGCACCAGGCCATTTGTAGACCCTGAAGACCGTAACAGGCTGACTTACATGTCTTAATTTCAGTGAGCACTCTAAACTGCGCCTGTTCCTGCATTGTAGTTGAGTGCATTTCAAAATCACACGTGTTTTAGAGATCAGATCCGAGATGCCTAAAATGAGCATCTGAGCTGAGGTTTTGAACTGTCTGAAAATCTTTTATTACTGACTTTTTCCTTGGTTGGAGAATAACATTGTTTAAAATTCAAGATGACCTCTGGGAGGACTCTCTGACTTTTCCAGTCAGTTCAAAGCTGCTTCACCCCCATCCCCAGCAACAACACATTTTCCAGGGCAGACCAGCACATGACAATATTTCTAACTTTCTGCGTTCAAAATGTGAGCACTCCACAGAATAAGACCCCTCCTGTGACTCTGGCTCGTAATTTATGGTCCTTGTACTTGAGGCAGAAGGCAGAAAATGCAGATTTTAAGCATGAACACATTGGAACAGTTAAGTTTGAAACTGGAACAGAAAATGCTGCTTAGAAATTTGTTTGTTACAGGAATTCAAGGCAAATGTAAAAAGGGTCATTTTCTACACTTGAGGCTCATGTAGTATCAAGTGGCTTAGATGGTGTAATCACAGCCCCTATTAGACTGTCCCCATTTACTAGCAGTTGCCACTCTGATCCCAAACACCATAATGTTTATCTAGACATATAATGAGAAAAAACTGAGGAATGTGAGTGAATAACCTTGCTTTAAACACAAAGAGTATTTAATCTGTTATCACTGTAGCTCCTTAATGGTGATGACTGTACTGAGAAGTAACATATGTTCAGCAAATGGTTTTAACGATTGATAAGTGTGTTTTTATCACTGCTTATTAAGTTATTTTTCCTACAAATAAAACATCAGTTGTCTGGTAAATCTTCAACAGGTGTTCTCTTATGTTACTAGCTCCAAAACTTCTTCCCAGCTTTGTCAAGAGTCTTTGTTATTTGCTTTACAGCACCCCACACAATGGTGTTCCAGTTTGTGACTGGTGCTTCTAGGAATTATGGCCCTACAAAAGTATAATTCCATTTATTATTTTCTCCAAGTTAAAAGAATGCAATTCTTTCAGTGTGTTATGGAAAGCCATGAGGTCAGGCTGGGGTTGCATTATAGCGATGATGAGATAAGGGCCTCCGTTTGCTCCCACTGAAGAGCAAACTTGGGCTGAAGCTTTCCACCTGGAAGGTGTTGTGAAGTTTTTTTACCATGTTGCCTTCTGTATCATTCTCTTTTCCTCTGTGTTAGCATAACTCAGAGATGTTTTAATTTTAGCTATGTAGGGATAGTCCAGGGGGTGACTGGATGGCTACAGAGTTTCTGGGGCTTGTGTGTGGGTTTTTTTTTTCTTTAAAGCAATTTGCATTTTGCTTTTTCATTGCAATCAGATGTAGTACTGGTGATAACTTTTGTCAGTTACTCTAGGTTTGGTAAAGCAGAGTAATAGAATTTCAGGTGGGGACAAATTTTTCCATCATGCCGTTATAAATGTTTGTAATCTCAGTGGTGCTCTCTGCAGCACCACTTCCTTCCCCACCAGCAAAGCAGGCTTAGGTGGATTTGTGTGCCAAAGCTGAACATGCTGGGAAATCTCCTGAATCTATCATACTCCCAATATGTCAGAGTGGCAAGAAATGTGTGAGCCCTAGAGGTTCAGTTTGCTCTTAAAACCCTACTTGTAGCTTGAGGGGTCCTGCAGGAAACCCCTGCTCCCTCCCACGGAGCTTCCAAGGAGACCCAGTGCCTCCCAAACTATTGTAAATGGGTCCTTGGGGAAATCACCTTGCCTTTGGTGATACCGAGCAGTGGTACCTGGCAGGGTACACTTTCAATAGTGTTTGATGGCACCGAATCAGTGCCCTGTCCTCAGGAGTTATGTCTGTGGTACAGAAAACCTAGTGCTACTTATGTATAAAAGCATCATCTTGGGGGGGGGGAGGGGGGTATATAACAGAAAGTGACAGAGGGTTATTCCAGCTCTTAATTCTGGTACATGTCTGTGCTTGGGAAATGTTGCGTGCTCCATACGCTATTGCCATTACCATCAAGCAAGATAATGTTCTTGTTTCTTACACATCTGTGCTGATTCTTCACTTACGGTGGTGCTTGTAAAGATGGGTGGGCAACAAGTCTTTACCTTGTACTTATTCTTGTTTCCTTCATGGAGTTTTCTTCTTTCTTCCACAGTTTGTCAAGGGACAAATAACAAGCTGACTCAGCTGGGACATGTGGAAGACCATTTCACCAGCCTGCAGAGGATGTACAACAACTGCGAGGTGGTACTGAGCAACCTGGAGATTACATACGTGGAGCACAACCGGGACCTTTCTTTCCTGAAGGTTAGCGTTCTTGGCCAATGTGGCTTTCCCTGCTAAAGAAATCTAACTGCATTTTTAAAGTGCAAAGGATCGGCTACCTGTAAAATTCTGTGGTGATCCAAAAACATAGCTAGCTGATGTCAGAGAAATTGCAGGTCACAGTCTCAGCATACCTGTAGGCTGCAGGATACGCTCAACCCTACTATACTAAATCAGGTACTTTGAGAAATAGCTTTTCAAGCACCTGCCAACCTATGCTGGCTGCCATGCAGGTGGGTTTCTTCTTATTTACAAATATTATTACATCCTTATGCATTGCCTCACTTCTCAGAGGTTCCCCACCAGCAGAGACCAGGTGAGGGGTACGGGTCTGTTCTTCCGCTGCCAGACTGCCACCAGTGGCAATAGCGTTGCACTTTAGCTTATATTTTTTAAAGAAGGTGTTTTACATGCATTGATTTTGGCATGCCCAGTTATCAGATGAGGATGTTTTCAAAGAAAGAAGCAGGAGAGGAAGAAGTTTTTTGACATTAGTGTATGTCTGGTATCAAGAGCTCTTGTATGGAAGATTTGAATAAACAGGTCAGTCAGCTGGATTTAGAGGAGGAATCTCTTTGTGTGAGCTTTCCTCCTCAGGGAACAAAGGGAAAAAAAGCATTTAGTTATAGTAACAAGCAAGAACATCAGAAAAGAGATGTTTCAGACATACGGGTTACAAATATGATGGCATTGCCATTTTTATTTCCCAAGCACAACTTGACCATGTAGCCCAGTGTCCCTAGGAACATAACAGGTCTGCTGAAAAATCACTGGTGGTCTTCATAGAAGAGAAAAATGTCCTAAGTGGTAGTCTGAGGGTTTCTCATTTACAGTGATTTCAGTACAAGGCAGGAATTCACCTACATCCAGGAACAGTGCTTCACTTGTCTTGTTGTCCTGTGTTGTTCCATGCTTAAGAGAGAGGTGGTTACCTGCTCTTTTCCTTTGCTGAGCATTGGACAATCCACTAGGAAAGGGGCTCAGAAGAGACAGTGTAAAAGCCTCAATCAGATAGCATCTTTGTGCTGCCAATTGTTGGAGGCTGGGCAAGTATTCAGGGGAAGCATCACACTTGGTTGCCGTATCATACATGCTTGCCCTGTTCTCCTGCATCCCCTAGGCAGCTCCACTTGCCCTTGCTTGCAGACAGAACAGGGGTAAGCTGGACCTTTGGAATGACCCCCTGGTAGCTGCTCTAAGGGTCAGTTTATACCTGCTTAGACAGCAAAGTTTTCCACATAGTCCCTTCTTGTTCTTGGATTTCTTTATTTTTTAATGAGATTAAGTGGTTTATCATTCCTTAAAATTGAAAGACAGTGGATTGGAAGGGTGGAAGGAGGAAAGCGACTCTATCAAGAGTAGAATAGTGTTATGGATTAAGAACCTTGTTTCTTCTGTTGTTCTCTCAGACGATACAGGAGGTTGCAGGCTACGTGCTCATCGCGCTTAACATGGTGGATGTCATTCCCCTAGAAAATCTCCAGATCATCCGAGGCAATGTGCTGTATGACAACTCTTACGCCCTGGCAGTTTTATCTAATTATCACATGAATAAAACCCAGGGACTCCGAGAGCTGCCAATGAAACGGCTATCAGGTGAGACAAGGGCAAGAGGTGGAGGCACCTATAAAGCAAACTTCAACTTTAGGTTGTTGGTATCAAGATCTGATTGAAGATCTCCTCTCAAAGTCATATGCCATCAAATCCTGTTTTAAAACCAAGGATTTTAATGTAGTTTCCCAGTTTCCTACTTGCTTTCCTGCTAGCCAGCCTTCTTCAAAAGATGACGAAAGTTCATAATTTTCCATTGCAACAAGATCCAGAAAATCCAAAGCATCAACAGTATGGTGAGATTTATTTGTGTCCCCCAAAATGGCAAAGAAGTATCCACTTGTTATTTTGCATTATTGGATTCCAGCGCATACGCGTCAGTATTTTCTGTTGAATTCCAGTGGGAGCCGGTGGTATGTAAGTTAGGGTCTTACACAGTCTCTGGCTGACAGTCTGTCCTGTTTTGGCTGGGATAGAGTTAATTGTCTTCCTGGTAGCTGGGATAGTGTTATGTCTTGGATTCAGTATGAGAAGAATGTTGATAACACAGTGATGTTTTCAGTTGTTGCTAAGTAATGTTTAGACTAAGTCAAGGATTTTTCAGCTTCTCATGCCCAGCCAGCAAGAAGGCTGGAGGGGCACAAGAAGTTGGGAGGGGACACAGCCAGGACAGCTGACCCAAAGTGGCCAAAGGGTATTGCATACCATGTGGCGTCATGTCCAGTATATAAACTGGGGGGAGTTGGCCTGGGGGGGGTGGCTGCTCGGGAACTAACTGGGCATCAGTTGGCGAGTGGTGAGCAATTGCATTGTGCATCACTTGTTTTGTACATTCCAATCCTTTTATTATTATTGTCATTTTATTATTGTTATTGTTATCATTATTAGTTTCTCCCTTTCTGTTCTATTAAACTGTTCTTATCTCAACCGTAGAGTTTTACCTTTCTCCTTCCGATTTTCTCCCCCATCCCACTGGGTGGGGGGGAGTGAGTGAGCGGCTGCGTGGTGCTTAGTTGCTGGCTGGGGTTAAACCACGACACAATCTCTGGCTGTGCACACCAGCAGTGCCATCTCTGCTGAATGCAGTGGCCTCTGGAGCTGGCACCAGGCAGAAAGCCACATGTGGCAACCTTGGTGGCATCCAACAGCAGCTGACCCTTCAGAACCCATCAGTCTGAGCCTGGCATTAGTTGTGCCATCAGAAGTGCTGGTGCCGTGCAGATTGTCCTTTTCTGTCAGCATAGCATGACTGAGAGGAAGAAATAAGTGTTTTATTTCCCTTTCTTTAGATCAGAGACAGAAGACTTAGGCAGGTTGCTTCACTTACCAGTTTTTTTCCTTCCATGGCAGAAATTCTCAATGGAGGTGTTAAAATCAGCAACAACCCCAAATTGTGCAACATGGACACTGTTCTTTGGAATGACATCATTGACACGAGCAAGAAGCCTCTCACGGTGCTTGAATTTGCAAGCAACCTGTCTTCTTGTGAGTATTAACTTATCAAAATGCTATGCGCTCCCCCATTTCAGAGAGAAGAACGAACATCCCATCTTTCATGTGGTGGGTTTCAGGTCCACCAGTTCCTGCATGCAGGGCCACCAAGCCCTGTTCCAAGGGAAGTCCTTTCATTTCTTCACTGCTGGCTGAAGATGTAATTTTTCATGGTGGTTAGGTCCTTAACTCATAGCTCACTGAAGTTCTTTGGAAGGCTTCTCTTGGTTTCAGACAGTACCCTACGTATGTGTTCTTCAAAGACAGCTCAGAATAATGTGCAGTCATTTGCTTTCCAGCAGTCTTCTGTTTACAATATAAGGCTCTGGTCTAGAAAACCCATATGGGTACCTTCATGGAGTTACTGTGGGACTTGAAGCCTTTTTAGTGCCATAAAACACTGGTGTTCTGGGCTGCACAGATTATCCTTGCAAAATTAATGATAAACAGGCAGATAAATCTGATGCTTTAGATCAGGAGGGAGATGAGCTTATATTTAAAAGTTTGTGTAGCATATGCTCTGAGTGGGCTCAAGCTAATCCTTCAGCCTTATGAGTCCCTTGTAAAATCCCCAGTCATTTCATGTAAAGGAGAGTTTATTTTCGTTTCTGAGCATTTCATTTCTGGCACTGTAAATTGGCGGAAAAACATATTTTCTTTATCTTCTTCCAGTTGCGTAACTGCCTGAGAGCTAATAGCCAAATTCTGTGTTGACATATTTTTCTGCAGAGCCCTAGCGTAATCAAGGGGTTGCAAACGATACAAGTCAGCAGAGGAGTTTGGCTCTAAACACCACAGAAATGTTAACCTTTCCCTTTTCAACTTTAAAAAAAAAAGTTCTTTGGTCGCGCACCAAATCAATCAACTCTTGGACAAGTATTGGCGTTTGTTCAGCTATTTGATGGGTAGTGGAGGGGAGGGAGAATCATGTGTTGTTAGCAGGAAGAATCATTCTAGTAGGAAATGCCTCTTAAATGCGGTGAATTCCAGATTAATCTACTTAGCCATTTATGGTTTTAATAACAATCCCGTAATCTAAAATAAGTTGTTTCTCTGGGACTTCACCTGTCATTAAGAGAAAGAAAAAGAAAGAAAAGAGTAAGGAGGGATGGTTAGGAAAGAGCCCAGCACTGAACCTTCAAGGTCAGGCACGGTGTCTGTCCATCCTGCCACCTCTCCATCGATTGTCCATCTGCTGCGTAGTCCTATGCTGAGGAATATTTTTGGCAAAGGGCGGGAGGAGGGCGCGAAGCAGTCAAGTCGAATTACTTTGTGGTCAGAGCAGCTGGCAGTTGCCTGCGAATCCAGTTGGGTTTGTTTTCTTTTTCGAACCACGTTGTTCAGAAACATTGATTTACATGTGGCCTGTAGCGAGCAGCTGGCACATGCCCGGCCGCAAGCCGGCGGTGACTTGCCATTGCATGCAAACTTCAGCAGAAGGGCCAGCCGGGCAGTAGCTGAGATTCCTGTTCCTGGGAAAAATACGCCTCTTTCGTAAGCTAGACTGGCTGGGTATTGCGCTCGCTTGCTCAAAGGTGTGGAGAACTGCACGTAGGAAACCAGAGATGAACAAAGGATAAGGATATTAAGGTCCAGCTCTCAAACTTTTTGAGCACTGGTATATAAGTGCTTCCTCCCCTGATTTATCGAGAAGGAAAACTCAAGTATTTGTTTTCTGTAACTCACATGATGTTGTTGTTGTCCATGTTTATAGAATATAATACTCTGCTCTTGTGATTTAGGTCCCAAATGCCATCCGAACTGCACAGAAGACCACTGCTGGGGCCCTGGCGAACAGAACTGCCAGACATGTAAGCCTGCAGATTAAGAAATCTTGTGTGCTCTGACATACTAAATTTCTATCTACCAAAAAACTAACACCAAGCACCAATCGATGACATGTATTTCACACTTGGCCTTCTCTGCATCCCTCTATGCTGGGGCTCCTTGAAGCACACCACGGACGGACATGGCCTGCTTCCCACTCTGCAGAAGTGCAGTCACGGGGAGGACGGCCATGCCTGCTCCCCCCAAGTAGCTTCATTTCTGGAGGGGAAACCTCAAGGTGGTTTGACTTGGGTCTGGATTTCCCTGCAGATGTGCTGTTCCTCCAGAGGCAAAAGACTGCAACTCTCTCCTGCTTTGAAAGCTTTTGTCTGTCACCCATAACTTTCTCCCATCTGCGCTTGAGAACATTTATTCCTTAAGTCATTTTACCATATAAGATAGAACACAGTAGCTGCATGGTGAATTGTGTGCCTTCCTGCTGTTTCCCACAGAGCCACTCTGCAGGCCAGTTAACGACACTTTGGATTAATTTCTACTCTTAGAAACAACATAACTCGGTTTTTGCTGGCTTTAATTCCTCTTTTTGGAATGCCAGTAGCTTTCTTTTGTAAACACAAAAGATGTCACCTTCATGTGGGTAATCACACTACTCAAAGGATCTTTGGAAGGCTCTTAGAAAATGTGTAGCCATTTTTTAATTTGTAAATGGAGATATTTGGCATCGTGAGGTTGTTCTGTTTGGCTGCCTGTGCTTTACTGTAAAAATTTGCAGGTAGGATGTTTGCCTGATGTTAAGAGAGCAACAGAAACACCCATTTAGAAGTGCTTGAGATTTTGCAAGGCTTTATTTTTCCTCAAGTAAAGGTTGAGGAGGAAGACCATTTCAACTTTTTTGCTGCTTCATTATTTCCTTTTTCTGTAATAAGTGGGGAAATGCATTGTTTCCGATTCTTTGTTTTGTGTAAAGTTCAGTGGAAAGACTGCTGATCTAAACATAACACAAATGAAAGCAACATCCTATCTTTGGTTTTCCATTACAAATAATCACCTAAACCTAAGTTTCTTGCTTGCAAGTATCAGGCCAAATCTGTATGGCTTCTAGAGCTTAAGGAAAAAGGAACACAGAGCTTTTCTATCCTCATTTAGTATAAGCTTGTTTTTTTCGGTCAGCTCTGCAGTTTGGCTCTTGAGGTGGCCAGTGGCTGTGCACACAAAGCCCTTCCCAGGTTGATCCCTGCAGTTGAGGCTGCACAGCTGTCCCAGGGGCTTCCAAAACCTCAGGTCTCAGCTCTGCAAGCTTCCAGCATTTACAAACTGTTGCTGGCTTCAGGAGGATGACTACGAGTGCATAAAATGAAACCGTTTGCAGGCTCTGGCTCTCCTCTCCAGGCATTTGAGAATCTGGCCAACTGAAAATGTATCCCACATTTCCATATGTGGGAAAGTTTGGGATGATACGTATCTTTCTCCTTCAACGAACGTGGGATATTCTGTATGAAATATAAACGTTTGCCATGATATATGTTTCCAGCAGGAAGCTCAAGTCAATAGCTATCAAAGTGATGAGCTGTTTTACTCCCTGGGTGATGCTTATGGAAAACAGATATCAAAATGCTGTTAGTGTAGAAAAATGTTCCTTTTATTCCCCTGTTTCTAGCTGAATGAAGGAGTTGCTATCAGAGAAGCTTATGCATATTGTGGAAATAATGTTTCCTTGAAAATACAATATATTGCTTAGAGGCCTACAAGAAAAATTAAATAATACAGTTTGGATACAAAAATGTGTAATGAAAAAAGATAGGAAATATGATTTTTAAAAAAATCACAGTTATATACCCTGTAGCAGGCTACATTTTCCAATAATTTTCTGTTAATTAACAACCATCTGTTTCGGACTTACAGGAATTCCTGATGATATTGTAACTCATTTTGCCAACTGCAAAGTTGGTAACAGTTACTGTAGTGCAAAGCAGAAATGCTCAGGGTGCTGTAATGCAGCGAATTAGCCATCAGGTTTCTCCGAAGTTTAATGCCAGGTTCTGTGGATCGGTAATCTTTTTGTAGAGAACAAACAATCCCATTTGAGGGTTTAATGCTAACCATTAATTTCTGGGGTTTTTTTAATTGTTCTGATTATTGTTTTCTCTGCTTTGATATTCAAATGGAGACGATTTCCCAATTCTCAACAAAATGTTGCAGGCAGTTTTTGCTTCCCTGCAAAAAGCTGAATCAGGGCCAGTTCTTCCTCCAGGTTGCTGCACTGGTGCAAACCCTGTGGGAGTTGAGTAACGAAGATAAAACTTGGCTGAGGAATTGAAGCCTAAAGAAAAATAATACAATATGCATATGAAATCGGTTTGCGGAGTGAGTCTCCTCTCTACACAAATTTCAGAAATATTTTTAGTGCGTTGAAGGGATCCTAACACCACACCAACAATGTACGGCTTCCCGTTATAGTACAGAGTCCTGGCAGTCCTCCCGTCGTGTTGTTTTTCCCAAAGCTAGCACCAATAATAGCAGATTTTCTCAACAAAATGGAGCAAGATCCTTCTCTATTGCCCAGCTGTAAGATGCAATGACTCCACGGAGTTTTTCTTGGTTTAGGCATTGATGCCACAGGGACCTGGATGCTCTTTCTAAGCAGGACACGGTTTGCTGGCTGGGACCAGAGTGCTTAGCACCTCGCAAGAGCCAAGAGAATTACGGCCTGAACAGAACCCCCTCTCGCCACCACCCACACCAGCTCTCAGCCCTCCTGAGCTCTGGCCTTATATGAGGACAGAATATGCATCCCATGGGGAAAATTAGCACAGATCTTGCACCGGACTTTTTCTCCATATTTCTTGATCTCATTGCAGCAAGTACAGCTTAAATGTTCTTCGGTCCTGATGTTTTTCCTTTTTTCTTGTGTCTTCCAGTAACGAAAGTCATCTGTGCCCAGCAGTGCTCTGGCCGGTGCAGGGGAAAGGTGCCCAGCGACTGCTGCCACAACCAGTGTGCTGCGGGGTGCACGGGGCCTCGGGAGAGCGACTGCCTGGTAACGATGCTACACCACCACCATAATTGCTTAAATCCCTGGCACAGCAAGGCAGGCTTTCAGCTGCCTGTCCTCTAGCCTTCTTCCGTCTGAGAAGGCCTCTGAGAGATGCTGACGTGGAGGGTGCTCCGGGGCTTCCCTGCATGGGTGGTCAGCGGGAGGGAAGAGGACATGAATTTCACAACACCCTTAGCTGGTCTTTACTGACTCTGCAGGGGGACCTTCCTAGCACATGCCAAATCAGCGTGAGTGCCTCTGAGAGCCCAGTGAGCTCAAAAGTTGTTGCAGGGCAGCTAAGCGTTTGCTGTAGGGTGACTTCGCCACATAGGCAGGTCCCCAGGTCCTCAGCTGCCGCCACGGTGCAGTCATTTTCCATGCCAGCACAGCTTTGCCTTGTGCTCCTTAGTGCTAAGCAGTAATAATCTAGGTTTACTAAAGCAAGAATTTGTAAGGGGAATAAGATATGATGGACCTTCACTTTGTTTGCATTTCACTGAACTTCGGACATGAAATCAAGGTTTCTGGTTTTCACTTGCCCCACAAGCAGTGTTTGGGGGACCCTGGGGCAGCAGAGGGAGAAGGAGCAAATGGAGCTTTTTTAGGAAAAAAAACATCCCATTGCTTTTCTACAAGAGTTTCAGGGGGTTGGTGCATGCTGTGGTTTTAACTCTTCCCCATGTTTGCACTACACTTCATTCTGAATTAAGTGACACATGGATAATTGCCGCAGAAACCATCCAGTCTGGGTTTTGTTGTTGTTATCTGTATTCCTGTCCCCTTATAAATTGCGTGGCAATGATGCCCTTACTGGCTCACAGAGAAGACAGTTACTCTCTCTCATCTTGAACGCCGGGGAAGAAAAAAGAGGAGAAGAGAGTGATTATTAATTTAATGCAGAATTAGACTGGAAGAACCAACTTGTCTTTCATAAATGCCTGCTAAATTGTTCATTGCCTGCAGCCAAATATAATGGCTTCAATTTAATATTTAGCCAGAAAAGTCAGTAATCGGCAGGAAAGGACTTGATTTGATTTAGGTTATTAAAAAGCGGCCAAGAAAAGTACTGTTTTTCTTGATCTGGTTGCTGCTTGTAGGGAAAATTCTTCTGTCTAAGGCATGCAGATTCGCTCCTGTTCCCACGTGAATCCCAGCAGCGCTCCACCAGAGTGCCAAGGTTTCTTGTTCAGAACAAGAAAACCTCATGTTGTCTCTTTTTTTTCAAATATTAAAACTCAATTGAAGCAACCTTTCACCTTCAAAGCACGAGGGACCCTCCCTCTAGCTGCTTGGGGTTTCCATTAGAGCCAAGCAGGAAACAGATGAGCCCATCAGAGTGTTTTTAAAGAGCTCATATAAAACCATTGTCACTTTTTAAGGAGAAGGTAGTTTAATGGGTGCTGTTGTTCAATGGCAGGCATGCCGCAAGTTTCGGGATGATGCTACGTGCAAGGATACGTGTCCCCCCTTGGTCCTGTATAACCCCACCACTTATCAGATGGATGTCAACCCTGATGGAAAATACAGCTTTGGAGCCACTTGTGTGAGGGAATGTCCACGTAAGTTCATTTGAGGTTGCATCCGCAGAGGAGGTGGGGAGTTGGAGCAAGGTGGGAAGGGACCTGTGTCATCCCTCTGTGTTATGGCCAAGTGAAAAAGCACTTTCTTGTTCCCTTCAGCTTCCTTGGGAACCGGGAACAGGTGTCAAAAATGACAGAATAGCTGGTAAAGAAGACAGCCTCTTCAAACTGTCTGCATCCATCACCTTCCCTGATTTTTAACCATTAAATTTTGACTTCTGAAGATTTTTCTCTTGATGGGGAGAAAAACATCTTATGAGAATCATCAAAACAACAGCCATATGGGATCAATCCTGTGGATTACCAAAGCAGTATCAACTCTTAGCTGGTTCTTAATTAGGACTGGTAGAAAGTCATTGGTGTAAACACTCCCTCTCAAAGCCTGTGATCATTGCTTCCTCTACAGATACTTGCTTTTTCTTTCACACTGTTCCATGTCCATGTTTTTTCAACCCATCAAGACTTAAATGTAAGAGAGGGTTTGCCATGCAGAACGGGTATCCCTTTCTGAGGTTGACAGTTGCCCTGCCTGGCCCTTAGCCTGAAAGAGCGAGTGAAGGTGAGGGATGAGAAGTGCTGTGTATTGATCCCGATTATGCCACTTCTGCACAGCCTGACCTTGGCAATGTTGTTTTATCCTTCTGTGACTGTTCTCCTCTCTGTAAAATGGTGATAGCACTGTATGTCTATCTACCTTCAAAGGATGTTTGTGAGAATTAATAATTAATGCCTGTACTTCACTAAGTATGCCGAACGTTCAAAACCCCTTTTTCTTCCTAGTATTGCAGTGCCTGTGTAGCCCCCAATGCATCCCACTTGCATTTCAATGACCTTTGTATCCTTGTTTTTTCCAGACAACTACGTGGTGACAGACCATGGCTCCTGTGTTCGCTCGTGCAATACTGATACTTATGAAGTGGAAGAAAACGGTGTTCGGAAGTGTAAAAAGTGTGATGGGCTATGCAGCAAAGGTATACAAAGCATGGAATAAACCAGTAAGGCTTTGAGATTATAGGTAACTTATTAGAAAAAGTACATGGAGTTCTGAGCTTAATTAAGTACAAATTCAACATAAATATCCAGTGATAGTTTGGAGATGTGACAAGGGGTCTGATCAGGAAACATGGCTGTGGAGCATGCTTTCCAACTGGGATACACCACAAGTACAGTAGATAAACTGTGCACTATGTGTATCTTGCACATCAGCCTTCTCCTTCGCTTGTCCTTCCCAGTATCTCATCAAGAGGAATAAAATGAAAATGGGACAAAGAGGGAGAAGTGCATGTGCCAGAGCCTGCGTGCAGAGATGCTCGAACCAGAGCTGCACAGCCAGGCAGGCAGGAAGAAGTTATCCTGTGGTGCTTTCTGAAAAGCAAAAGTAGGCAAAAGATCTATGAAACTCATCTTACAGTGGTAGGTTTGACCATATGGGAGTGCTTTCTGGACTAATGGCATCTCCATGTTTATTCCCTTCCATGTGACTGGGCTTCACTCTTCTTCCCCCCCCCCGACTTTTGTATCTCCCTTTTAACAGTGTGCAACGGTATCGGAATAGGTGAACTTAAAGGGATCCTCTCCATAAACGCCACAAACATTGACTCCTTCAAAAATTGTACCAAGATCAATGGGGATGTCAGCATTCTCCCAGTTGCATTTTTAGGGTGAGTTGCCTGCTGGTCATTTAGCACTGGAGGAGAAGGGCTAGGGAGAAATTCAGGCTGAGCCATTCTTTTCCCAATTCCTCATTCTGTTTGTTTCAGTGATGCCTTCACGAAGACCCTACCCTTGGACCCCAAGAAGTTGGATGTCTTCAAAACAGTCAAAGAAATATCAGGTTAGCAATGAGTTTTAAGCTGAGGTGTTCTCTGACTGGTACTGCCAAAACCACAAAGGGAGTCGAGGGAAATTTTTTAAGCACATGAAGAGAAATGCAAGTGAACGGTTTCTGTCTCTGAGCTACCGGGGTCACTCTTCGCAAAGGTGGTCAGCAGCATCTCGCCAGCATTACACCCACATAACCCATACTGGTCTCCCATCCAAGGTGTGTGATTTGGCCAGACTATCCCTTCTGCTGAACTGTCAGCCCTAGCAAAGAGTAAAAGCAGAAGAGGTCCTCAGCCACCCAAGAAGTATGTGGTGATGCAGAGGCGTGCCACTCTGGCTAAAAAAAGCCAAGTGTGCTTCTATTTGTGGAAAACCTTTCAGCAGCTCCTTAGGGAAGCGTGCTCAGTGGCTTGCATCATCCTCACAGAGACACCCTCTCCAGCCTGAAGAGCTCTTCCTTAGGGTGAATGTATCTCCACGAGCACAAAGCAGCCAGTGGAGCACTCAGCCGCCGTCTTGCACCAAGTATCAATTAAAAGTAATTTTCTTCAGCCCATTATAAAATGAGCATAACATCAGAGCTGGGTCCACAGACGTGACTCCAATTCCCCTCTTCTTTCTCTCTTTTACCTGTCTGGCTCCCTTCAGGGTAGAAATGACTAATCCCAGAGCTTCATACAGCAGCCTGCAATTTCCCAAATTCTCCTCCTTCTCCTGAGTGCCTCGGCTGAGCAGGGAAATCTGCTTGCCTTAGCAAATCCACTCTGAGAGGCTGTCTGTTCTGCTCTGTTTCTGCTTTCTCTTCAGTTTTCCTGTTCCCTGGGGGCAGCTCAGAAATGGGACAGAGCGATGTCTTTCTCCCACAGCACTGGAGCCAGCAGCCTCTCAGCCAGGGTATCTGCTGGCAAGAGCCGTCATCACTGGTGGCTCGGTGTGGCAGGATGTGCGGCTCACCAACACACTCCTCTCTGACGCTCCTAAGGCCTCGTGCTGGGCTAAGAAGTAAACTGTTTACAAAATGGGGTTTAAAAATATCTCCCTGCTCCCTAAAATGTCATGTTTCACTTTGAGATTCTCAGATAAGCATAGGGAAAGCACAAGCGCCTTCTCCTGGTGCAGAAGGAAGTTCTGCTGCCAATAATGACCGGGGGCGGGGGGGTGTTTGGGTTTTTTTTTTAATCTTCTTTTCTTCATTTCAGGATTTTTGTTGATTCAGGCCTGGCCTGATAATGCTACTGATCTCTATGCTTTTGAAAATCTGGAGATTATACGAGGCAGAACCAAGCAACAGTAAGTACATCATGTGCCAGAGCGACTGTAAAAGAAACTGTGTTTAGAGGTGCGCTTGTCTGGGCACACCAAGGCAACAAGCAGTGTGAGACTCAGGTGTCCCTAAACTGATGCAAAATGGGAAAAACCCTGCGAGGAGTAGAGCAGCATCTTTGTAGCAGCAGATAATGTGCCCTGGGTCGGTGAGACCCTCAGTTCTGTGCTGCGTGTGGAGGGCTGCCCTGAGCCTGCCCACCAGCTTGGAAGCGCAAGCAGGACAGAGAGCACTCTTTGCAGTCTGGGGCAAGTTCCGATGTGATCAGAAGCACTTTGGGATTTGAGGTAGCTGGGCAGTTAGGGATGGAGACCGTGGCTGCCAGGCGGTGTGGGCACCGGCAGTGCATCCAGCACCCTCCTGGGCTTACCCTGAGAAGAAGGATGGCTTGGTGGACCAGCACAAAATAATAGCTGCTCTACTTATGACCATTGTTGCACATCATTTACTTGACAGAGTGCACATGCCCTGCCAGTTTTAGCTTAAAAAGCCCATGCAAAACCAGATATGGGTATTGCAGTTGATTTACAATAGGTATGTCATGTACCAGCCATTAACTTCAGAGGGCTGAGCAGCATCTTGCTTGAACAAAATTCAGTGCACAGCAATACACATTTGAAAATCAAAAGAAAAACGTGCCGAGTAAAACTCTGCTTACTAATTATCTTTCTTCTGTGTGTTTTCTTTTTGTCCATCTCCATTTTAGTGGCCAGTATTCCCTTGCTGTTGTTAACTTGAAAATACAGTCCTTAGGGCTGCGCTCCCTCAAGGAAATAAGTGATGGAGATGTTGCCATTATGAAAAACAAGAACCTCTGCTATGCTGACACCATGGACTGGCGCAGCCTGTTTGCAACTCAGAGCCAGAAAACAAAGATTATACAGAACAGAAATAAAAATGAGTGTGGTAAGTCAGTGCTGCCTTCTTGTTCCCCGCAGAAGCTCCTGCTGAAATACAAGAGTAATTTGAACAAGGCTTTTTTCTCTCTGTTCCCTTGGCTGCAAAATTCATCAGTGATACTGCTTTAATGAAGGTGGTGAGGGAAAAGTGGGATTTTTTTTCCCATCAAGGGTGTGGATTTCATGGTGTCCAGCATATGGGAAGGAGCTGCTTCACTACTAAGGGCATAGTGAAGCCACGTAGGTTGAAGGACACTGAAGCTAACCGCAAACATTGGACTTTTTGACAAGGTTGAAGCTGTTGTTCAACCATGCTGCTGTTGACTGCAGTGGTCCCTGGGCCAAAATCTAATTATTTTTCTTTGCAGAATATTAATTTGTTGTATTTTAGAAATTGATTGTAGAATCATAGAATGGTTTGGGTTGGAAGGGACCTTCAAAGATCATCTAGTCCAACCCCCCTGCCATGGGCCAGGACACCTTCCACTAGACCAGGTTGCTCAAAGCCCCATCCAACCTGGCCTTGAACACTGCCAGGGATGGGGCATCCACAACTTCTCTGGGCAACCTGTTCTAGTGCCTCACCACCTATCGTGACTATTTCTTCATTATATCCAATCTAAATCTACCCTCTTTCAGTTTAAAAGAGTTGCCCCTTGTCCTGTTGCTACAGGCCTTGGTAAAAAGTCATTATAAGCCCTCTTTAAGTATTAGAAGGCTGCAGTAAGGCTCCCCAGAGCCTTTTCCTCTCCAGGCTGAAAAACCCCAACCCTCTCAGCCTGATACTGGTTTAGCTTTATTTTACGGCTGTTAAGCTGTCACAGAGGAGCGCGTTCTTATTTTGAAAGGCCAGAAGTCACTCTTAATTTCAGGCTTTGGGAATTAAGAGAAGCATGATTATTCCTCTTCCACACTGCCAGGACCATTCACGTCTGCTTTGGAACAGGTTGGAGAAACTGGCTGGTCAGAATGGAGTCACTGGCAGTGCTGTTTGCCCTCTGTCCTGCCTTGATGTTCATGGCTTTTCTTGTCTCTCTCTCCCAGCTGCTGCCAGGCACGTTTGTGACCCCCTGTGCTCGGACGTGGGTTGCTGGGGCCCAGGACCCTTCCACTGCTTCTCCTGCAGGTTTTTTGATCGCCAGAAGGAGTGCGTGAAGCAGTGCAACATCCTGCAAGGGTAAGGTGTCTGAGGGGTGCTTGAGGTTTTGGCAATGATTTGGGGATTTTGGTTTTTAAAATGTGTTGTAGCTAGAAAGAAAGCAAAAAAAATAGGGTCTCTGGTTGCATGGGATTTCACTGGCTTTGCAGAGATGTATGTGAGCGTGGTACCTAGCTAAGCTAGGTCTCCTTCCCTGTTCAGCATCGCTTAGGAGTTTGCTCCTGCCACGGTGACTGCCAAGAAAACATCCCCTTAAGCCCAGGAGGAGACTCTCTGGAGGCCTAAGGAGGCTAAGCCTTACACTTCCTTCCCATAAGAGATAAAGGATCTTAAAGCCCCGGTGGAAATCCAAGCTATGCCCGTCATGTCAAGCACATCGGGTGAGAGCCGGAGCCATTTGCAGTCCCCAGGAGCTCAGTCACCCCTGGAGCCAGGGCTTCACTGCTCAGTAGGCTTCCTTACTGCAAAGGGACTCTTATATTTGCTCAAATGAGCGGCTTGTCCTTGCAGTTTGCAAAGTTGCAGCCAAGGGAGAATGAACTTTCATCCAAAAAGCACTGGGAGCAGCAATTTCAAGCAAAATTACTGCTTGAGCCTCACTCAGGCCGAAGAAAACATATCACTGCCCGTGCATCAGGACTGCAGCTGGGTTTTTCAGTCAATTCAACAGGTGATGTAGGCAGGAAAGGCACATCTAGCACCGAGAATTACAGGATTTTTTAATAAATCTTTCCAAGTTTGACTTCAAAAAATCATGAGTATTAAGCAAGTACTTGACAAGGTGCTGATGTCCCTGATGTTTATATTTCTCTAGCAACTTGCAGTTCAGCAGCTGTCTTTTTTGTAAGTGAATTCCCTCCAGCAGCTATTATGACCTGAAGGGCAGATCTGGGCATTTTTTGCATCAGATGATGGGAAGATTTAGTTTAATTAATAACACCATTACTTGAAGTGGAACAGCTTTATTGCTGTTGAAACCATCTGTTCCCAACCTTCATATTTTAATAATTCATTGTGTGTTGTAGGGAGGGCATGAATTTAATTATCAGTGCATTGCTGTTTAACTTTCCTAATTATTATTTGGAGCCTTGGAATCACTTGAACTGTTTCTGCTGATCTCTCTGCATCACTACCGTTTAAAAGCCTTTGGAAATCGTTGCAAATATTCTGTGTCGTTAGCTTAAAAGGGAAGGTAAACTAATTTGTAGTGTGCAATCTGGAGTGCCATGTGTTTCACCGTCAACCAAATTCCCCTTACTCTTACCTCCCCCTGGTAGCAATGAGCAAGTGCTACTGGTGTAGCCAGGAGGGTCCCCCGTACCTCCTCCTGTCTCAGTACCATCATCCCAGTCTATTTAAACTGGCAAAGTCAGAAAAAGGAGAGATGACCACAATTTATCACTTGCTAATCAGGCTGGGGTTTAATTATTTCTCTTTTTTTTTGTTGTTTTCCAGGGAGCCAAGAGAGTTTGAAAGGGACTCCAAGTGCCTTCCCTGCCATCCTGAGTGCCTGGTGCAAAACTCTACTGCGTACAATGCAACCTGCACTGGACCTGTAAGAGCAGATTCAGCTTAGCACACCTGTGCCTCAGACCATGTATTAATACATATTTCCTGTGTTGAGATAATCTTGAGGTCTCATTTACCCTTCTCAGAGATGGAGTGGAGATGTGGGGGGCTTAGAAGTCAAGATCTTGGGGCAGGGGAGCAGAAACAGGAGAGGGAACCTCAGGGTGTTACTTTTCTTTTCTGTCACCCATCATACATGTAATCCACAGTCACAGGCACTGTAGGGCCTTTCTTTTTTGTGTCTTTTTACAGGAAAAAAAAAAGGCTTACTTATGTATGTGATGATAAGGTAATTTGGCAAATATTTCAGGAACATGTAGCTACTGAACTGCCAAGTTGGCGTGAACAAATCAAATTTCCTTATTCAGAGGGGAAAAAATGTTTAAAATAGAGGATTAAAACAGTAGCTTTTTACCTTTTTGAAAAGCCATGATAAATTTGTGATCAAAACCAGATGTTTACCGAAAAATATGCAGGAAGCAGTTTTTACTTAAAACCATGTTCCCTCCTCGAATGAGGTTACAGTCAAGACCTAAGTTAAAGTAATTGCAGGTGTAAATTATGTTCAAAGACAGTCAATCAAAACAAAACAATTGGATTTTCAAACTTGTTTAACTATTCCAAAACCACACAAAAGCTCCTTCTAAAAAAGTCAATACAGTGTAGTCTTGCTAGTCATCCAGAGTCTTCCTGAATTTTGTTCTTTAATTTTGAGAATACTCTTTTGTGTTACAAAATGTCCAGTTTGGCAATGGTACAAAATGTTTTTCTTTTAATCAGATCAAACTCATATCTTAATTGTAAAATGCTAATTCTCATTGGTTTTTGGTAATTGAAATCAAATCTCCTGCTTCCGTCACAGATCCTCCTCTGTGCTACTTAACCCAACTCTTTAAACACCTCTTACCATCCCTTGCAGCCACTGAGGGTTCGACCCCTGCCCATCATCAGTCTGAAG
Source organism: Haliaeetus leucocephalus (assembly GCF_000737465.1). Classification (NCBI taxonomy): domain Eukaryota; kingdom Metazoa; phylum Chordata; class Aves; order Accipitriformes; family Accipitridae; genus Haliaeetus; species Haliaeetus leucocephalus. Next base: position 3,166,842 of record NW_010973244.1, on the reverse strand, counting down.
AGTCACTGCTCAGTAATGTGAAGCATTTCCATCCTCCCTTCTAGCTTAGACCACCATGGCCTCAGGGATGTTATTAACTTTGTAAGCTCCTTCAGGGGGTGACCACCCCCTTGTTCCATATTTGCCCAGCATCCGGTAATCACTCTATTATAGTGGCCCTTAGACATTACAGTAATTAAAATAATCTTCCTATAGCATGTCTTGCTGTAGTCCCACTGAAACTGGCACTATGGATCTGGTCTGGGTTTGATTCATAGTAGAATTTGACCCAGATTTACTGGTTCCCCTGCTTGAAAATATTTAGGGCATTCCTGGTGTTGTTATAGTCTGAATAAAAACAGTTCTGCCAAAAATGGCCAAAGGCAATGCCTTTAAACACAAACTAAGTGCTTTTCAAAGTAAAAAAACCCACATGGACACCTTGAGTTGCCTGCATTATGCCCTATTTCTCCCTAACAGAGGAAAGAACCCACGCTGAGAAACCAGGAAAATTATGATTTGAGGCCAGTACTTCAGGGAGGTGTCAGCAGGTCCAGGTCCATCGTTTTAAATTGTGTGATGGTAGATTGCACCAGGCAGCAGCTGGGCCCTCTGCTTTTCAGCTTACCCCTTATCAAGGTGTCATTAAATTATGCCCCATTTTAAATGAAAAATGCAAGTTTTCCAACCAGGCAGAAGGCAGGGCAAAAAAAGCAGCAACACTGAAACTCAAGAAAATATTAGCTTTAAACATCAGGTACTACCTTTTGTATGGTCGATCCTACAAGAGCAAATACTTGCAAGAATATAAGGTAGCAAGGTAATAAAACCAGGTGATGCTGGCAGCTTCCAGCAGTGGAAGGCATTTAGATTTACTTTCTGAATTTCCTCCTGAATAGGCTGATGTAAGGGCATTATAAACAAGCTGTTTCTCTTTGTAGGGCCCTGACAATTGCATGAAGTGTGCCCATTTTATAGACGGCCCCCACTGTGTGAAGTCCTGCCCGGCAGGGGTTCTGGGTGAGAATGACACCCTTGTCTGGAAATATGCCGACGGGAATGCTGTTTGCCAGCTCTGCCATCCAAACTGTACTCGGGGGTGAGTAAAATCTTGGGCTGAATGGCGACAGTGGGGGAAAGAAATAAGGGAACAGCTCGTCTCGAGCTCTTTCTCTTCCTGACGGTCCCATTTCAAACCACTGAGAAGAAGAAATAGCAGAGAGCGAGGGAGGTCAGGAGTACACAGGTAATGTAAGCAGAGAGCGGCAGGCTTTGTAAATAGGAAAAGTTCAGTGGCACTTCTTTTTTACACAGAAGGGGGGAAAAAAAAGGAAAATGTTTTAGGGGGGTTAAACAGGTTTGTTTGTTGATTTAAATAGGAAACTTCCTGGAATTTTACAGAATGCACCCACCAGTGATGCACTTTTCTTTTTTTCTCACCTGGCTTGGTGCTGGGTCCTCTGGTTTTGGGAGGAACATCAGTGACATCTGGTGGATGCTGGGCTCCCAGGGCCTATTTTTTCTCTGCACCTTTCATTTTTTAGGAGGGAAATCCCAGTGGGACACCACAGTATTTTCTTTTTTATCTTCTTTCCATATGCTAGCACTTGGTCTGAGTTTAAAGCCTTGCTTGCCTCCTGACTATGGCTTTATTAATGGGCATCACAGTAAACCCAATCTCTATGAAGCATTTTTGTCCTCATCTGGGGGCACACTTAAACTGCCACCTGTCATGAGCTGTTAATCGAACTGTATTTAACCTCCATGACAATAACAACTGTCTCCTCTCTTGGTTTCCTACCTGCAAAGGACACGGGATGCGCAGTAGAAGGTTTTAGGGTTCCAGACTTGGCTGTTGGACTGTGACGCTTTCAGAGCAAAAAAACAGCCCACGTTTGCTGTCTATTCCTTCACAGGCCCCTGCCCTGTACCCTGCATGTCTGTCTGATCCCAAGTCCTCTGTAATATGTCTGTAATACATGTTGCAAGACAGAAGTTATAACATATTCAGACCACCCATCATCCCATTGTATATTAGCTAACTCAGCTGTCAGGTCACTAAAGAGCAGAGTGCACAGGCCCCCACCTTCATGGAGAAAAGGAGATGAAGGGTTAAACCAGCAAGTAACAGCCCTTCCTAGTGCTTGTAGTGAATTCAGTGCTCTGGTTTTCAGATGGTGGCTGTAACAGCCATGTGGGTTTGCCATGATTTACGGCAGTGTCCCCTGTGTTTTGTTCCAGTTGCAGGCAAGGGTTATCGGGGCTTCCCATCACATGCCTGAGAACAAATGATCTCAGTTGAAAAGGGATCTTAATAACTTTGCTCTTTATTAATGACCTCAATAGTCCTTACTGATGTGAACCGGCCATGGTGATCCAATATCCTTCTTCTAACTGGCCACATGGAAATGCAGCTGATGACTGGAGCAGCGTAATGGGTAACCACATCTGAGCAAGGCTTTCCACTGTGTGGCCTCGGTAGTGAGATCAAACTCTAGACCCAAATGATTGCAAACGTGGAGAACAATCTGCCAGACGTGGATGTAACAATGAGCCACGCGGTGGTTCTTTGTGCACAAGCAAGTTCCCAGAGCAGACTTCATCAGAAAAGTCAGTTCCTGCCTGGCTTTAGCAGTGGATGGGTGTACCACAGGAGTCTGGCAGGTGATGGGGGTAGAGTAAGGAGATGTTTTTTAAAATTAGGGGTATCCAACATATAGCTCAGTGTATTTGGCCCTGTGTTATTAAGGCAGAATATAAAAAGTTCAATTTCATCTCTTACATGAAAGAACTGGGCTAAGTTAGCCACAGTCAATATTGTGGACATGCTCAATGGCCCTGTTCGAGTTGCTGCCCAAATGTGGCAGAAGAAATAGGCTGTATCCCTGAAGGATACAGAGCTAGAAGAAGGTGCTGTTAGTATTTTTGCTTTACAGATGGGTCATTTGAGGCCAATGGCATTGATGGGTAGGGAGCCAGTGTCAGAGAAGTAATCTGGGAACGTGCGGTCTGGCGCAGCATTGTCTCCATGAAGGCAATCAATCAGTAATGCCACTTACTTCGCTTCATGCCTTTCCCTTCTTGTGCTGCGGGAAAGGGATCTGTTCAGCAGTGGGTGGAAAACATCTGTCTCACAAAGTTTTTGCATCCTTAGAAACCACAGTCTCAGCGATTTCTGCATGACAAGAAACAACAACTTCATTTCTGTCCCTGTCCAATTTCACAGCTAGAGCCCACAAAATCTTATCAGCATGATTAAGTGCGCTGACTTCAGTAGTCACGCAAGTAAGGGTTTCCAGGATCTGGCTCTGTTTTCCTTATTTGAAGAAGCTGCAAGTAAAGGGGACTTCTCTTCCCAGCTGAGCTTTGTCACAAACTTTGGTTTTTTTACTTCAGGTGTGCTTACTGGTAGTGCAGCGCTTCTTTTGTATTGCTGTGAAGAATCCTATCTAGTCTCATTTTCTTTACTGAGTTGGTTTTTCAGCCTTTATTAGAAAACAGAATGGAGAAAGCTTTCTTCTGCTCAGCCCAAAAGACCCCTTCTCTCCCATTTCTCCTGTAATCTCCTGGGGATTTTGTACACGAGCTTCCTGTTGCTCTGCCTCTAGTACAGCTGAGAAAATATGCTCCGATAAAAAGAGCAACATCCCAAAAGCCCTGGAATTACCACATTTATACCTCCAGCACCTAATGACACACACCAGCTTAATTAATCTGCTAGGTGTTTAAGGATTTGGTTTTCCCTTGCCACTCTCCCAGAGTACAGGAATTAAATTCAGCCACAGCCCCTGGAGTGGAAGAGCAAGGAGGAGAGAAGCCACTGCTGTAGTTAATAGCACTGGATGATGCGTCCTGCCTCTGCCTTCGTTACCAACACTATGTGTCTTGCCAGTCTTCATATTAAATGCCAGGGGATTTTTGGTGGGGGGGTGAGAAAGCAACCAGGGTTCCGAGAGGGAAGGTTGCAGCAGCACAGCGCAAATGTGATGCCTTTGTTGCACTCTGAAGGTTAATGAGAAGGAAGGGGCATAGGGAAGTTTTTGTAAGGCTCCAAAAAACCCAATGGTTTTCCATTTCTTTTATGACTGTGAAGTAACTTAGGCTGTTATAGTGTGAGTCCCCTCTGAAGGGCCATAAATCATAGCAACCTGTCTGTATTATATCAAATTAGGAACTATGGGTCGAGGAGAAAGTTGTTAAAATCTTGATGGATTTGGGAAATAAATAGCTGTGTCTGCACTGGGATGAGTAATATTTACATAGACAGATGAAATCTGAGTTCAGGATGCAATAGTTTTCAGGGACTGTGCACAGCACCAATTTTCCAATAAGTAGAGAAATATTTCAGAGACTACAACTGCTGCTAGATTCCAGCTGATATATCCATAAGATCTTGCGGCAGTTCATAACACAAGGTCACATTTCTCGTTTTGCTTTCTGTAAGCAGGAGAAAAACGATTCAGGAATGGAAAAAGAGATTGTTTAGATTCCATAAAACCTGGGTTACTTATGTTAGGTGTCATCATAAAATTCCACATTAAGAAAGACAGTTATATTTAGTCCTGGATGGATATTTGTCATAGGCTTTGTTTCTTCTTTGACTTGTGAAATGAATCAGAAAATCACATGGGATTTCAAAAGCACAAACTGATCTGTCATTTTCTTCCCTAACACCTTTTTACTTTATCCCACCAGAATTTATATTGATGGATTTCTGTGGGAAATAATTTTAAAAAAGAAGGAGACAGATGAAAATCTACACTTCTCCTGCTTCTACTTTCTGGTGTAGGAAAATAACTGGTCGGTCATTCCTCAGACTGTAGATGCTATACCCTCAGCCAATTTTTGGGTTTTGCTGTTAGGAAGTGCATGGAAGACTCGCCATCATAAAGTAGCATGGCAAACCAAAATTTTTAGGAAGAGATAATCTGAGGGACCACAGTCACATTCTGAAATGAAGTGAGGTCTTTTAATTTCACATCCTTATTGGGAGAAACTGCACATGCTTTGTTGCATTAGCATGTAGAAATTCACGTCCGGGTGGTAGAGCATGACAGGATGAGGTCTTGGGTCCTAGATCAGTTTTCTGTTGACCACCTGAGGAGAGAAGCCTGGTGCAAAGCAAGATACGTCTCCTGTGACCATAAGCAAGCTGGTGGTTCTGCTCTGCACGTGCAGCTTCTCTGTACTTAGTTACACAACTGAGCAAACAAACCAAGCCGTAGGCAGATGGGGAACGCTAACAAAGCTGGGCACCCAGTATCCGGGAACCAGTATGCACAGCCCTTCCAGCATGTCCAGGACACCAGGATGCACATTCTTGCATGGGAGCCCAGTGAACTCACAAGACCTTCCAGATGCTGGATCTTGGAGCACTGTGTTGGCCCAGAAACAAGGCAAATACACGAGGGAAGATCAGAGTAATGAAAACAAACAAACAAACAAAACCCAATAAAATGAGTGATTGCTTCACCTCTTCCTCCCCCAGTCCTAGATCAAGTTATGAGATAAGATCTGCAACCTCACCTGCCATTTTGAAATTTTTCTCGTTCCTCCTCTCGGTGAGAGGGAATTCAGAGCAGTTTTCCTGGCACAGGCTCACTCCTTATCCCCTACTTGACCTCCTCTGGAGTTGTTTTGGGATGATCCATTTTCTTTTAAGTCAGCGCAGGGAGCAGATACCACAAACTGGACTTTTCTCCTTGCTGTGCTCTGTTTTTCAGAGGTGATGTAACCCTCTCTGTAATGCTCTCCTTCCTCAGTAGACACCACAAAGACCACAATTCCCATGAAGAGTATACATCTTGTAGCCCAGCAGCACTTAGGGAATGCACGGTGCCTCACACACCCGTTAGACCATCAAGTGAATGCAGTCACTGTGTTTCCATCCGTGTTGTTTTTTTGCATTGGGCTGCCAAAATGAATTTTGGGCGTTTTAAACTCAAATGGAGGGTGAATGACTTGCTAGTAGAGTTTCTGTCTCTCTGGATAAGTGTTGTACCTGTTTACATTACCAATAACATAAGACCTTGGATTCTGAAAGAAAAATATCATGGACACATACCAACAGACTATAGCCAAAGGGAGTGCTGTCAAATCCTGTTTTCTGATGGGAGCGTATATCTGCTATCCAAGTTTTCCATTGCAATAGAAAGTCTGGAAATAGGCATATTTTACTTAGCAGGAAACAAGGATTATGCAGGAGAGTCTGCAGTGACACGTTTCCATGTGGCTTTCTGCCCTTGTGCACGGGAGAGGGTGCTTCTGTCCTCCTCCGCTGTCAGCGCTGAGCTTCTGCACTAACACACATGTCCATGCAGAGCCAGGGAATCCAGGTCCATTAGAATTTTGTGTATCTGTGTCCTCCCCCTATTCTACCACATGACAGAAGTTGTTTTAAAATATTCTTTAAACTGAGCATGCAGCATAACTATGCCTCTAGATAAAAGAATTTGGAGCAAGGCCATTGACTGATACTTAATAGAGTGAATGACTATTATAAATTCATATGTTAATACTTGGACTGCTGTGAAACACAACTTTTCAATCAGTAGCACTCTTCTTAGTTGGAATTATAGAAGTATGTACACCAGAGCTAATATGTTTGTAACGTTCATTTGTTTTTACAGGTGCAAAGGGCCAGGTCTTGAAGGCTGTCCAAACGGGTGAGTATTTCATCTGCTACAATTAACGACAGAGCTGGAAAGAATGCATGCATGTTTACATTTCCATGCTGGACACTGCAAGGCTGGGACTCAAGTTAAGTCTTCAGCTCCGTACAGGGAAGTGACAGATTAGAGCAGACTCCAATCTATAAAAATGATTTAAAGAACTAAGAAATATTCCTATTGGCACAAGACTCCAAAACCTTGTTCTGCTTAGCTTGTTTGTCAAGGTGAGACCTGGGATCTGTTACTGAAGAACAAAAGGAGGACCTGGAAAAAGAAAGAATTATGGGCTAGTGGCAGAGAGAGATATGTTTAGGATTGATATGGTTACCTGCATTACAGGGGATTCATCTCAGAGACCCAGGGCGTCTTTTCCAGCCCTGTGATCTATAAATCTCCAACCGCTCTGTGCACAGATGGGCGTTCATTCTTCACCAGATCTTACATCGCACTGTTTGGCCTCATGACTTGCTTAAGGTCACGCAACAAGTGAACAGGCTTCTCTGACTAAGAGAGAGTGATTTAGTTTCTGGCCACAGTCATGCTATGGCAAGACAAATTCAGCCTAGAAGTAGTGTTAAAACGTGACTCTATTTAATAGTAATCCCTGGGGCAACTTAGAAAGATCTGTGATGGATCTCTATGTACAGACCAGAAAACAACCTTGGAAAACAGGTTTTTCTTTTCAACTTAAATTTGAAATGACCCAGGCTCTAATAAAGAGGCAGCAATCTGTATGTACGATGTGGATGGTTCACACGTTACCTGGCCTCAGACATCTGTACTTGAAGAGGACCAATGATCTGAAGTTCATTGTGACCCTTACAGCATGTCCTCCCTAGTAATGGTGAGATGTCAGCTTCATTGCTGGAATCACAACTGCGTATGCCTTCTTGATATCACCTTCTCTCCATGTGTTTTGTGTGTATCTGATCACACGCAGGCTGCCCATGGCTGGCATATATAGGCATCACAGATTTGATGTTCGTGTGCTTGGTGCATTTGTCAGAGGAAGGAGAAATCCTCTCACTTAAGCCATGAACATCAGCTCAAATTGCAAGTTTGAGAGAAGAGTGAAGGCTTTGAGCAGGTTACTGGATGAGGAACTTAAAAATACAGATGCCCAAGATATCCGAAATGTCAAATAGGCTTAAGTGGATGTCCAGAGTGTGTGTTTGATCAAAAGCTATGGCTTCACGCAACCTCTGTATGTGTTTTTTTTAAAATCTTACACCTAAGCATTTTTTTCTCTTTCTGCACCCGCTCCTGTCTTGCAGCTCCAAAATCCCGTCTATCGCAGCTGGTGTCGTCGGAGGTCTCCTGTGCCTGGTGGTGGTTGGCTTGGGCATCGGCCTTTACTTGCGGAGACGCCACATCGTCAGAAAGCGGACCCTGCGCCGGCTGCTGCAGGAGAGGGAGGTGAGCGCCGCCGGCTCGGCTGCAGCACCGGCTGCTTTATGTGGGGCAGCGGGTGCCAGCCTGCTCGTACCAGAGAATTAAAGCACCACGCACCTGCCTTGTAACTCAACAAGCCCTTGGGTTGGCAGACACGGCGTCTGCCATGCTGGTCGGAAAAGAGGCGGTGTGCACCTAACACCTCCTCACTTAATCTCAGATCTGATCCTTCTGGATATAATTTTCAGAAGCTTTAGGGGATTTAGATGTCTAAATCCCAATGAAAATCACTGAGATTGTGTGCTCAGAAAAAACCTACGCCTTCAGGGTGAGGTGCAGTGTGTTTGCTGATCCATGCCACCTTGCTGTGTAGACTCTCAGCCTCGAATCGTTTCTCCCTCCAGACAAGCCTTGAGGCTGCTGTGGCAACTTGGGCGCTTTTGAAAATTCTACGCCTTGATCAGGCGTATGTCTGATCCTGAGGGAAAAAATAAGAGAGAAAGGAGAGGAGGGAAAGGAATTGAGGAAGTGTTTGTGCCTTGTCTTTGGTTTGTTTTTAGCACAAAAACCCCACAAAACCATCAAAGTGAATGGTTCACCCTGTTGGGCATGAACAGGGTTTCTACACTGCTTTTTGTTTTCTGCATGGTTTTCTGTGCTTTACAGCATCACCCTCTGGGTACCTCACATATAAAATAGCAAAATTCATTATCCTGGATTAAAGCTGCTCTTTTATGATTAGCCCCCTTCTCTTTCTAGTCCAATCCTAGTAAATAATTAGCAAATTGTATTTAGCATACTGCTAAAAGCCCAGTTGCAGCTTCCTTCTGTTCGGGCTGTGCAGAGTCAGCTGTTAAAATCCTTAAAAAAAAGCTGGCCTGCTTTTTAATGCACTACCTAACGATATTTTACATACCACTGTATTCTACAGTTGTAGAGATAGGAGAGTTCAGTTTGTGCTCAGCTCATCTGGACTCCTCAAAATGAGGATATTTCATCACAACAGAAAGGTTGCTAGCCCACTGAAATCAGATTGTATCTAGCTAAATACAGTTTCATTCAAAGGAAAGGAAAAGGAAAAATCACTAAGCAAAAAAGCTGATTTATGCATCAAAACAGTGTTAAATATCTGTCTGGAGGGCATTACTGCTTTTTTGCAATAAGGCTTAGATCAAATTTTGAAAACATCAATAGTCAATTTAACCCTGCCTGTTTTATTGAGAAAAGAATCACTCACAGAGTTTCAATTGCTGCTTGTAAACCCTGCAGTCTCGGGGAGCCACTGGTACCATGGGAATTTCATCCAGTTAAACAAGAGCAGACCTGAAAGGTTGCAGGTGATTCTTGCCCATTATTTAAAACACTTTTATAATTTATTCTCAAGTTTAAAAAAAAAAAATCTTCTTTAGGATCTGTGGTAATTACATTGTTCTTCATGCCATGTGTTTTAAGGCTTTGAAGTCAAAGCCTTCGTTTGAACAGTAGTATTCCTCCATTCTCCTTCAAAATGGCAGTTGCCACTCTGTGATTGATTTTACCTCTGAAACTTGGAGCAACTTTAGATATTTATTGCTGCAGGACAGAGTGGAGCTGTCCTCCCGTAAACTTCATGTGGGATAAAATGTTCATTATTTTAAAGGAAGGATTTATTTGCTTCCCCAAACCATGCTGCTTGCTGTCCTCCTAGACTGTATGTCCTTCTAACGTCATCTTCTCTCTGCACCAGCTTGTCGAACCACTGACACCCAGCGGGGAGGCACCGAACCAAGCTCATCTGAGAATTTTAAAGGAAACAGAATTTAAAAAGGTCAAAGTTTTAGGCTCAGGAGCTTTTGGCACTGTTTATAAGGTAAGATCACCATGTTTCTCTTCCCCTTTTCATCTTGCTCCCTCACGCAGAAGCCACCCAAACAAAGCATGAACTGGGAGCTGTGATCATTGTGTAGATTTTTGGTTTTAAACTAGATTTTATAGCATGTGTATATTGAATGGTAGAGAGGTGACTCGGTCATCATTAGTTGAGTTATGAATCGGGTAACATGGGAAGTTTTACATAAGATGTTGCCAAAGCCATACTGCTGAACCTGGAGGACAAAGATCTCAACTTAAAAACTACCACAGCCAAATACACCCTGTTGTGAATATTAGGAAAAAAAGAAATGCACTTGGTCAGCTCAGTGCTAAGCCATTTTTCTGTGTGGTCTGGGGTCTTGTTTTTAGAATTGTCAATCACCTTTTCATTAGAACTGACTCAGATGTGTGAAAATGTCTACATACCTTCAGCTGTGTAGGTCCACAAGGTATTTTTTCTCTTGGTGTTTGTTCCTCTTCACCAAGGTCCCCTTTTCTGTGCTCCTCCTTTTGTTCAGGATATGTGTTTCAGGCTTTGCCAGTAGTACTGAAATATAAACTGTAGATTCGTATATCTCTTTATAAAGCTCTCTATTCTGAAGCAGGCTTCCAGCTATGGCTAGGAACTTCAGGGGCACAAATCCCATTGACCTCTGAAAATGTGCACCTACCTTGCTGGGTGTGTCAGCAGAACGTCCTCACAGTGCCGTGCTGTTCATCTGCCACCTAAATAGCCTCCTGACTACAGATGTCGAGCACTGAACCAGTCAGACATAAACCTACCTGCCACTGCATATGGTTAGGACTGGGTTATTTGCACAGTATAGATGCCATCTTGTTTTTGTAAGAAAATGTCAATTCTTTTCATCCCATGATTTATAAATTGAAGTGGCAAGGTTTTGCACATGCAATTGCTGTGATGCACTAATTAATTAGATTTCCACCTGCAAAAGTTGTTGTTTATGCATCTCTCGGGCTATTCATACAGGGAAGGTAATCAACATGGTTTTTCAAAAAAATACAGTAGAGGTGACTGAAAGAGAAATACCACTCACTCCACTAACAGGATTTTGTTAACGCCCACAAGACATGTTTTTTGCATATTCTTGTTGTCTGCCATGTCTTCCCATTGCTCAGAATATTTAAGTCTACTCAGAAGATGTAAAATGTATAAGTAATTGGGAGAATTAACCTGTAGATGTGAGACTGAGTAACTCTTTGTACTTCTTTTTGGTAGGGACTTTGGATCCCAGAAGGGGAGAAGGTTAAAATTCCTGTTGCTATTAAAGAGTTGAGAGAGGCTACATCACCAAAAGCCAACAAGGAAATACTCGATGTAAGTTTTTATGTTTGTTTTGTCAAGTTGTCAGTGATCTGTGGGTTTTCCGCTATAACAACTAAAGGAATTTGGACTAAAGGATTTTGGGTGGGAAGAAATACTTTGCACCCTAAACTGCATTCTCCATCTAGAAGTACTGCACTTTGCAGCCCAGTCTGTGAAGTGCTTTTGTGCCTCCTATGAACCCCTTGCTCACAGTTCAGATACTGATGTTTTACTCGTGGGCTAGCACCTAAGGAGAGGTCAGGACTGTACATGTACAGCTAATTCCGTTTTCTCTGTTCTGATGTTTCAGGCCTTAAACTGTGGCATTCATTGCCATTATGGCAGTAGAACTAAAACCAGTAACAACATATCTAATGATTTTTGAATCCTGACATTGCAGATTGTCATAAGCTAGTTGCTTGGTTACATAGCATTAAATTAACTATAAATCCAAAAGAAAAAAGTATCCCAGCTGTCTGATTTCTCTGTCATGAACAGCAAGAAATTATCTTGCTTCCTGAAAGAGGCATGGGAATTTTATTTTTTTTCTTGGATATAGCTCATCACTTCAGAAAACAGGGAAAAAGGCTATGGGATGCTGTTTCAGGAGTTTATAAATGTGTGAGTTTACAACAGGTGAGCCAGAGCCCTAAATACAAAGTTCCCTGAATGTGAAGTAGCTAAAAATCTGAACTCTGTTGCTAGATCTGAAGCCATACAACATAAAGCACCAAAGATATTTATTTATATACGAGGAAAGGAAAATGCTGAGTGCGGAGAGGAGCACTCGGATGTTCAGTGTACGTTCAGTTCAGCTTTCCTGTGCTGTGGTTCAGTCCTCAGTGACAAGAAACGCGGGGGAGTGGGGGGGGTGTCCCCGTCCCCTGTTCAGACCTTCGAGCCCTGAGCTGGAGCCTGCGGGGTCACTCTGGAGGACTGGTCAGCCCAGGGACTCTCCAGGCAACACAGTGTATTTGGTACAGATGAAGTCTTTAAGCTTCTCCTTGCTATACCTGCATGAGCATGCCTCTAGAAAGCGTAGGTTGGAAGCCTGGATTTGGCAGGGCCTCATCTATTGAGTGCTTCTTTGCAGGGAGAGGGCGCACATCCCTGGTATGTCCCAACTGGACCTGTGAAGTGCAGGTCCACGGCTTGGGTCAGCCTGTTTGTGTGGAAGTGATGGTCCTTCAGCCGTGGGGAAAAAAAATGTGGATTTTTTTTGTTATTATTATTTTGGTAAGAACTGAACCACTTTAGCAGGAAATTTATTTAAAAACAAATAAAAATCCAGCTTTGGACAGCAAATGACACCTCAGGTAGGAAGGCTCATCTCAAATGGTTCGAGGTGGTGAAGTTCTTAACAAAAGGCCAAGTCTCACCATGAGAAGTGTCAGGATGAATGGCTGTGAACAAACCTACCTGTGCTACCGATGCTAATAAAGCACACTGGATTTTTCCAACCACCCCAAATAAACAGTGTTATTCCAGTACATTACTTCAACAGAGCATGTGTTACATACCATATGGTTTGATACGTGTATTGCAGCAATGCAAAAGAATAGGTAGTCCATCTCAGAATCCGTACACGAAGCATCCTGATTTTAGTTTAGTTAGACTGCAGGCCAGTCTCAGCCATTTCCTAGCTCCCTGACCCCTGCAGCCCTGGTCCCTGCCCCTCGCCTGCCTGCGGGCAGGCTGCGGTCCCTCCCTTCGCTGGCGTTCCTGGATTGAGGAGCTGGCAAAGATGCTGCTCAGCTGCCCGCCCTGAGCTCTGCCCCTCATTTCCCTCTTCACAATGATAAGAAACATAACACAGTCTTCACAAAGGATGCTTTGGACTTAACCGCATTAAATTCCTGTATACTGAAGGAGGGGTTAATGAATAAGCCTACAGTACTGCATCCTGCCTTCAGATCAAGATAGTCACACGACAGGGCAGTAGATGCAGGGACTGCGCACTCTTTGGTGATATCAAAGTACTTGCTCTTTTCAAAGAAGTTTCTGTAGCATATCCCCACGTTATCTCTTCCGTTGAATTAGGATGCTTAACAAAAAGCTCTTGCTTTTTTCAGTCCTGTTCATTTTTTAGATGATTTGGTTGGTGGAATTCATTCTGTATTTCAGGAGAAAATTTTTAAAAATACAAAACCGGTGAAAGAAGTCAGAGGAATGACTCAAAAAGCTCCTCTCAAAACAGATTTTTGCTACACAACCAACTTTTCAAGGTCACTGAAACCTCAGAGATAATAATGTCCAATTAAAGATGATTTGTCTTACAGAAACACACTAGGTATAGAACAAGCACAGCAGCTTTAGCTCATATAATCCAGGCGAGCTTTCGCTAGCTTTATTAGGGTAGGGCTAATTCAAAAGATTGTTGTTGAATACCAAGCATACTTGGAGCAGGTCAGAGCGTACCGCAGAGATTTCCAAGATAAACAGTTGAAACAAAGGCCCACTTTAATGTCTTGGGCTACTTAGAGGGACTCACGACCGCACAATAGCTCCCTTCTGCTCCCTGCGAGGAGGCAGTGGCCTATTTTAGTTTGCAGTATCGAATGTAATAGGCGGTGTCAACGCTTGGACACGCTCCGAAAGCTGTGTGGCCCGTACGCCCACCCCGCTCTCGCAGCATCCCAGTTCTCAGCCCCCAGGTCAGCCCTGCGCGGGCTGCGCAGCAGATGGGCAGTGAGAACGGCTCCGACTCTGCAGATTCCACACCCCCTCCCCCGCCGCTGAAATGAATACAATATGGATCTGAATCCCAACAGGAAGCAAGGCAAGGAACAGACACCCTTCATCAGTACGATGGCTCAGTTGGGAAGCCTAGGGAGATGAGCGTGTTTTGGTCTGTTTGCATCTGAGCATCGTATAACGGATCTGCAAGATTCTCTGAAAAATGCTACCACAAATATCTATGTAACTGAATAGCAGATTGTGTTCTTGCTTTGTCTTTCCTCAAGGTAGCCCACAGAATCAGTGCTATCCATGACAGAGGGTTGTTTTTCAATGACCTGCTCACATGCTGCAGTAGGTTGAGGAGCACTTACCCAAATCTGCTGGAGATCTTCTTTAACCTGGCTGCCTGGAGGCCACTTTCATCCCAGGGGTTCCAAAACAAGGATACCAAATGCAGAATTAGCACCTCAGAAGAAGATGCGTTACATCATGTTTTGCTTAGGCTGGTACAGCAAACAATACCAAGGCCAGAAAGTATTGCTTAAGAAATGGGGTTGCTTATTTCTTGAACGTCATTGCTTTAATAACTTTGTTTAATAATAGTTCTTACCAGCTACGCAGCTATGTGACATCTGTGGAAAGCTTGTTAGATGATGAGTAAAGTGCTATGGTATTTCTTTTCTTAAGCTCTTAGAAAGTGCAGATTTGCTCCTTTGCTTGCCACAGTAGTGCCTTCACTATGATTTTAGGCTTTGGGGGGCTGCTAGCCTAATGCTGAATTGCCAAGGGATGATTAATTGGTGTCACTCCAGATGCTGAGTTAAGATGCTGACCTAAAAGCTCAATCCATTTATTTCCCGTCGTGTTGGTTTTCAATCAAATGGCTTTAAAAATGTCTAAAAGTAATACACTGTAAATCAAACACAAAGTTACTTAAAAAAAAAAACCAAACTACTTCAGCTCTACTTTTTTTCCCCAATTGGAATCCATTCTTTGAGCTGGGACTTGACAGTAGATGTCAATATAAATATAGATCTCAATTTTCAATCCATAAGTAGTTTTTGCACACAAAACCCATGAAGTCAGGGGGTTTTACCCCGTGGCCATGTTAAAGGATGTATTCAGTGCATCTGGAGTGTACTGCAGCAGCCTTTGAAGGGGCCCCTCCCTTCCTACAGAAGAGCAAAGGAAGAGGAGGTACCTTGGGTACCTTTGCTAGGTACCTAAAGCTACGTAGGGTGAACCACACTTGAAAGAAGAGTTTTTCACATATTTATGAAACTCAAACACAAAATTCCAGTTGACCAAAGGGTTTATGATGCTTGGGCTCCCACATTATAATCACCTTCCTGGTATCATTTACATTGCTATATGGGTCTAAAACAGTTTTTCCAATTAGAGATGATATTTTCCCCAGTGTTGCTTAAAGCAAGACACGTATTCAAGCTTCTGAAGAGCTGAACCGATTATTAACCTGTTTGGTTTGACATGGACTGAAGTACAACATGGTCAAGAAGAAGAACATGGTCTCTTTTTAAAAAGTCAAACTGTCAGTCACATCCTAGATGACAACTTTTGACTTTCTGGGTTAGTATGATCCTTTGACAGAAGGGCGGAAGTCTCAAAAATACTAATTTCCAGTCAGTTTTGTGAAAAGATCTGTGGAGGAAAAAAACCATATGACACGTGTTCACAAGATGTGTTGCCCTTGCAACTAGGTGCTCAAAATGATGAAATCCCATCAGATTCCAGCTGATGTTCAATTTATTAATTCCTCCTAGGTCTGTAAGTTTTGTCCCCAGGATTTTGTGTCCAATGTTTGCTTGGTGTACCAGTAGTAGGAGACTGGCTCTGCTGCGGCATCTCAGTGATGCTTCAGTGTTCAAAACCTGGAGCTCCTACTGAGCGGAAGAAATTTGGTCCATAGAGTGGGAAATACAAGTATTTTGTATGTGATATGAGGCACAGAGTTTGCATATAGTATTTTAGCAACCTCTTGAATGACCAACTTATTTTAAACTGCCTCCAAATATTTGTGTCATGCCAAAGGGAGTGTTTTGCATTGCTTTTTTTTCTTTCTTCCCAGGAAGCTTACGTGATGGCTAGTGTTGACAATCCTCATGTGTGCCGCTTGTTGGGAATCTGCCTCACTTCTACTGTCCAGCTCATCACACAGCTGATGCCTTACGGCTGCCTCCTTGATTACATCCGAGAGCACAAGGACAACATCGGCTCCCAGTACCTTCTCAACTGGTGTGTGCAGATTGCAAAGGTGAGCGGACCAGCACACCTCCAGATCAGCTAAAACTCACACTCTAACATGGAGATCTGGCAGCGTGTAATGTATTTATTTACTTACCTGTCTCTGTAAATCTTTCTATTCACCACATGGTTCCTAGATACCTTATATGTGACAGTAAATGGTTACTTTGTCTTAAACAATTTACCATTTTCAAGCTGCTGAGCAAACCTTAACTATTCTTCAAAATGCTCCTAGACAGCGTAATATTATCACCAAGACATTTATGTCCAAACCAAACACCCAGTAATGAAATGATAATGTGATGCAATGAAGCTGTGGCAGGGAGGGGAATAGAATTTGGCAATTCTCATACCAAAGTGCTGCTTCCATCTTTGGGCTGTGCCACGGGGCAAACAGTGATGTTGAATACACCTTCTTGTGTGCCTCAGAGAATTTCAGGCTGAAATCTCTGAGGACTAGGGATTGAAACTGCTGATTAATAAATACCAGCTCCATTCTAGCTCAGGCTCGCTGTGACTGAAAGACATTCAGGCACCTCAGGGCTGTTCTGTAATTTATATGCACTGAGTTGGTGCCTGTAATCTAATTGCAATGGCCATAGTGCCAAATAAAAGACTCGTTATCACACCTGGAACTGTTTGCCAAAGAGAAGAGCAGCAAAGTAAGCTGAAATACAGCCTCTAGCCTTTAGCAGCAATATGTTGTGTTTGGAAGGTGGTTAGCCATTTGCAAGCGTGAAAGAATGGAGCAAAACTAGCAAAAAAAATAGCTGCAGTTTGTTGGAGATTCGATGTATGAGATGGCAGTATCCACAAAGCTCAGCTGCTTTAATGCTGCTTATTTCAGGAATGCCAGTCTGCAAATTAACCACGCACTTAGAGCCTTATCAGTCCCTTGAGACCTTGTATACATCCCAGGCTCGCCCGGCCATGGTTTGCTTTCAGGAAACATGCTGAGGACCTCAGAAATGTATACACCAAAAGCATACAGAGCACATTTTTCATCTCAGTGTGTGTACTTTTTTACAGGGCTCTCCACAGCAAGTGAATTTTAATTTATGTGTCCACCCAGGATGTGAACTGCCTTTTTCTGATTCTTTTGCTCTCTTGTTTAAAATCAGTTCCTGCTCTGTCCTGGTTTCAGTCCTTTTGGAGGATGAGCTGGAGGCCACATTTCCCTCCTCCTCCTCCTCCCCCTCCTTGTTAATTTTTAAGGTGGCAAAATTGATCCTTGGGGCATCACTTGCCCGAAAGGTTGCCATTCACAATTGTTAGCTTCTGTTTGATTTTTTTGGTGTCGGTTCAACACTTGCCCGTAGCAACCTCTACCCTCTCCAGCGATGCCTGACCTTCAACGCACTTCTTTGTGCTGCTCCACACTGAAGTTCTCCTCAAAGTCCTCGTAAATCACACATACGGCTTTTTCCCACCAATGTGTCTGGTGTTACTACTCTGATAAAGTCATGCCAGATTTTTGGACATTCTCTGACTCTTTAAAAATGTACTTTTGGAGGGGGGGGGAAAGTTGAAACAAATATTTTTATGTCTGGTAACTAACCAGCAGGAGGCACGTTCCCTAGGAAGCTTATTTTTGTTTCTGTTTTCACAGCTTTGAATTAAAGTTTTCTTTGCATCTATAAACATTATCTTTCTCTGAGGTATGGAGTCCTGTCTTTCAGACAAGATGTTATGACAGAGCATAGACTCTCCACATGCAGAAACACTATGAAGTAATTCTTTGAACACGTTGGTCTCACACTTAATGATGAAAAATATCTTAAATCCCAGGCCTGTACACAATTACAGATCTGCTGAACTTTCTAGATGAGCAGTTCAACGTCTTCGGTATACGGTCATGCATGTGCACAAGTCTTTTAGCCACCAGCATCTTAAACAGCTTAGTGTGAAACTGATATTCTGCCTTTCAGCAGCTTTGTGTCTTAATAAGTCTCTGCAGTAAGACACGTTTAGCTGGAAATTTTTTGTCCTGTTGGGGCTAGATTAAGTGATTTTTTTTTTTTAAGATAGTCTGCTTTCTGTCAGCAGCTCAAGATTTTTTGTTTCAAGAGCTCTGCTCACTAAAGATGTATTTGTGCAATTAAATGCACGCTCGTAGTGGCATTGCGCCAGTTTGTTTGGGTGGTTTGTTTTGGCAACATTAGCAGCGCATGGGTGAAGTTCTGCGGAGGGACTTGGGTGGAGGATTCGATGGTGGTCCAGGTTCGCAGTGGGCTTAGGAAGGGAGTGGAGGCTGGAAGGGAATTATTCCCTCCAGTGCTCTGTCATCACATCAGCATGATCATTTTGGTGTTAACTTTGTAGGTTAGAAGTACTTTTTTATTAATTCTCTCTTCATAAAAATACAAGTGTGTAAACTGCTGCCAGCAGAAGTCTATCGACTGGGAATAATTGTGGTTTTTAGAAAGGATCTTGCAGGAAACTTAAAAATCATGAACTTTTTGATTCCATACACCAAGAGATTGGAGTTGAGGGAAAGGGGAATAATCTCTGTGGTCAGAAATGCAGCTGTTAGATTCATACCTTAAAAGTCAAACTGGCACAATTAGTAGTATTCTTCCTCTTCATATGCCTCACGAGACGCAGTTGTACCAAAAAAGCACATATGCTATGGCAAACCCAGTCTAATCATGGGAGGCAGTGAAACTGGAAGAACTTGCCTTTTCAAAGAGGTCTGGAAAATAGATGCAACTCTGACCTCAGCCATAAAATGAATTTTTTTAATTTTATTTCCTTTTCTCACCTTTGTGGTGGGATGCCTCATTGTTAGCAGGGAGAAGGCAGAGTACACTGTAACGAGATGCAGAATTGACAACTTTGAATGATTAATTTATTTTTGCTTGGACTCTTCTCCCAGGCCATTAGTGTCTACATACTCCCTGTAGGGTTGGCCTGTGTGTGCATGGAAGGTGATAGTTAA
Source organism: Haliaeetus leucocephalus (assembly GCF_000737465.1). Taxonomy (NCBI): domain Eukaryota; kingdom Metazoa; phylum Chordata; class Aves; order Accipitriformes; family Accipitridae; genus Haliaeetus; species Haliaeetus leucocephalus. The sequence goes on along the minus strand of NW_010973244.1, from coordinate 3,147,746 downwards.
ATTCTGCACTGTGCTCTCCTGAAGTCACTGGGGTTGCACAAATGCAGCTGAAAGAAGGGTTTACCCCCTTATTTTCAAGTCCTATCCCAATTTTATATTTCTTGAACTAAATCCTAAAGGAACTGCATCCCCTGCTATACCTGCTACTGTCCCTTTTTTCTCCATGGCTCCACTGGCACATGGACCCACAATAAGTTTCCTGGAGGGTAATAGTTACTTCTCCTTGTAACTGTGCAAGCGCACATCCTCACCCTGCAATAACCATCATGTAAATTGAAACAGCAGACCTTTTTCTGAAGGGGCAATAAGTTGCCACGAGTTTATGGTGGTGTGCATACAGTTACCACAGAGTGGCTGACATTTGGTAACTTGTTTGCGCATCCAAGCTCAGAGTGTGTGATGCCTACCCATGGTCTCTCGTATTGCAGGGAATGAACTACTTGGAGGAACGTCGCCTGGTGCACCGTGACCTTGCTGCCAGGAACGTCCTTGTTAAGACTCCTCAACACGTGAAAATCACGGACTTTGGGCTGGCAAAGCTGCTCGGCGCTGATGAGAAGGAGTATCACGCTGAGGGAGGCAAGGTAAAGCACATCAGCAAAATGAACCGCTGCGCATTTGTCGGTGTTTGTGCTTGCGCACAAGCTTTAAACACAGGGCAAAAAAAGAGAGTGGGGTTTTCAAAGCGCTCAGCTGCCATCTCAGCATGCTGCCTTTGAAGCCTGTGGGAGTCCTCTGAAATCAGCCAAAGCAGCATCAGGCCAGTGGGACTGTAGTGGGAGCGGAGGTAGCAGAGCAGCAAATGCTTTTGAAATTCCCACCCAGAATGTCTGGGAAAAAGCAACATTATTAAAAAAACATAACAAAAAAAAAAGCATGGCTGAATTCATCAGTGTAGCCAACACCAATAACACTGTGCCATTTATGAAGAAAAAGGCAATGCTGTATATTTATAGCAGAAGAAAGACCTGTCAGACTTGGTTCAACACGCCTTTGTGTTGTACTACGTGCTGGTGGAGGGAATGTGTCCTGCTGAGAAATTAAAATGAAGCTGCTTGCAAATATTGCGGAGACCATAAATGGAAACCATATGAGCGCAGACCAGTTTTTGTCATATAGCCTGAGATTGCATTTGTGTCCTGTTATGATAGGAGGTTAAAAAAATAGTAATTTGACTGTTAAAAATTTTGTAATACTAATTTGTAAGAGATATTTCTAATATGCCTAATATTTCACAAGTTCCCAGGTTCAACATAATAAATGAAAATAATAAAGGACTCAAAAGTTGCCTGCTCTACCACTCTGATAGTTGTGGTGTTTCTTGGTTGTTTTTTTCCCTTCTACAACCAAACTACTGATTTAAACACCACCTGGTGGTAAATACTGCTGATAAATTTTGGTTCAGCCTCTTAAGGCTTATTTGTGAATTTTCCTAGGTTCCTATTAAATGGATGGCCTTGGAGTCAATTTTACACCGGATTTACACTCATCAAAGTGATGTCTGGAGTTATGGTGAGTCTAAACCTAGTTATAATTATTGCAAGTGGGTTGGAAAATTGCAGGATTTGCTAGTGACTCTACACAGAGCTTTCTTCTTCCTATTATGAGAAGACTGAGAGATTTAACAAACAATGGGCCCAAATCACCTATTCAGTAAAGCAAAATTCCCATGAAATTTCATGCTAGTGAGGTATAAGATGTTTTGCAGAATATGCTTTCAGATGATCAGCCCTCCCTGAAAGGGACTGCAGGTCGGAGACTCTGCTCCATTTGCTGAAGTTCTGCTGACACTTTTCTTCAGCAGCTTTATGTGAAATATAACTGAGCTGACAATAAAGCCACATAACTAGAGGGAAGACTTAAAACCATTGGCCATGCTGTCAGTCAGTGTCTATCAGTGCAACTGCTGTGGCCTAAAATGTTTGTGCTGTCCTGGTATTGCGAGGACAACACTGAAAGGGAAGCAAAGTGGGAAGCAATTCTCCTCCTTAGAGAATTCATTTTATATTTGGTATAGTTCGTAAGCCAAGTTGAAAGAAAGAGAAGCAGAAATGTAACTTTTCAGAGCAACTTATTCCAAAATTTCCACTCCATGAGCTCTTGTATTCCTGGAAAATATTTAATGCAGATGGTCAGATCCTGTGTCCTTTTAGAAAAAGTACAGCCTCTGGTCCTCTTAATCCGTTCACGTATCTTGGCATCCAAAATCTTGTTTTGTATCCTAAGCTACCAGACAATCACAACAGCTACATCACAAGAGTACGTGGTTGTCAGTAAATGACACTGAGGCAGCTGGTTTACACATCTTTTAAAGACTGCTCTTGCTTGTCTCCAAAGAGATTGTTTTGAAATAAAAATACAACTTCCATTTTTGAAACCACTTGCTGGGTTGGAGTCGGGAGGCGGTAACCTGCATTTCCTTTCTATGGGGCTGGGAAGTTTGTGGGATGTTGAACACTGAGCTACTAGTAGCTGAGGTTAAAAAAAAAACAAAACCAAAAAAACCCGAAACCTGAAATTATTTCAACCTGTTTTACTAATTTGTCTCTCTTCAAAATCATGGCAGAAAATGCTTTTCCTGGGTGGGGCTCTGGCAATGCAGTGCCTGTGGGAAAGCCCTCTCTACTCACGACCTCTCTGCGCCCAGGCCAAGCACCCCGGCTCCTGGAAAAGCCTCTCTCACGATCTTCCCTTCCCACCCTGCAGGTGTGACAGTTTGGGAGCTGATGACATTTGGGTCCAAGCCATACGATGGGATCCCTGCCAGTGAAATCTCCTCTGTTTTGGAGAAGGGCGAGCGTTTGCCCCAGCCCCCCATCTGTACCATTGATGTGTACATGATCATGGTCAAATGTGAGTTCACATTTGGGGTTGTGGGTGCTTAACCTAAGTCAAATAAGTAGCACAAGTGCCTTCATTATGTCGCATTTGTATACGCTGTGTTCTTGGTGATCGCACAGAAATAGGGTTATGTGAAAAGAGTGGTGACACCAGAGCATGTTCCCATCCCTTGAGCTTTGACTAGGGGCACAGGATATGGTTTCGTTAGTCGCTAATTCAGCCAACTAATGTTTTTTCACCATTCACACCACTGGCTGATATTGTCAATTATTTTAAACTGATGCTGTCAGGCAGTATAAATCAGCATAACACCACCCACTTTACCTGATCCTCTGGTTTTGTGTGTCTAGAAAATAAAATTAACGCTGCCTTTCCTCCAGGCTCCCCCTTAGTTCAGTAATATGCCTCCCCCAGCAATCACACACACAGATTATGTGCTCCTTTTACTAAAGGAGTGCTGTAAGCACAGGCACCGCTGTAATGGCAGATGCAATGAGGATCTGGAGTTCCTCATCCCATTTCTTCCTCAATTTTGGATGGCTCCTTTTCGGCACATGGCTGTTGCTGTAAAGTAGCACAGGAGCTGGGGGTCTCTGAAGCACTTTTTGGTCGTTGTTAGGGCACATCAAAGAGCTTGGGAACCCCAAACCCCTTTTCCATCTATATCAGCTGCTAAAATGTCAGATTATTACCTGGCTTCCCGTGCATCCCTAGACCATGACTGCCGCATCCCTGCTCGCTACCAGTAGTGTCTGTGAGGATGCTGATAAAAAGCCCACTAGGTGGCATTTAAGACCTTCTCACTGGAGCAAAATGTACCCGTTCCTGAAACAGGAGCCATGCTACCATGAACACCCTGTAGTGCAGCGCTTTTGGGGAGTCCTGCAGTGCCCCAGCGTTGCTTTGTCAGGAGAGGCACCGCACAGGGAAAGCCTGATCCTGTGCTCACCAAAGCGAGCAGGAACCAGATCCAGATGTGTGCACCTAGCCTGGGAGGTGCCCAGACCCAAAAGCAGTGTCCTGGAAGCTCCTCCGCGGTGATGCTGAACTCTACTGACACCTCAGTCCTGCCAACATCTCTGCTTGCAGCAGTCATGTCCCAGGTCTTTAAAAGCTCTGCACTAGACCACGTCCTCAGGGGCTGAGCCTTCACAAAGCTCAGAGGCTCCAACCATTGCCCTTCCTTTGGGTCAGGCCAGATGTAGAAAGCAGGCATTTTTCCAGGCACCTAATCAGGTATCTGTTGCTTTTAAAACATGACTAGTGGAGTCTCCGCATCCCCTTTCATCCCGTTACACTGAATTTAAATGCAAGAACATGAGAATCTGGGCTTTGAACCTTCCTTCTACCACAGGACTCGGTTGCACATCTTTCACCGCTCTGATCACCCTGTGTTTGCAGGCTATAGCACAGACCCTGTTGAAGCCGTGCCATTTTGTCTAAAGGAATTCAGGATTCCTAGTCATCTCTTTTATAAGCAGAGAGTATAAACTGCAATGTTCAAAGTTATTGCACAGCAATTTTTATTTTTTTTATTTAAGAAGCAGTATTTAAACATATGCAACTCAGAGATAAATTCAGAAATAGTAGATGGTACCTCTGCAACAGCAGCGAACTCCCAAATGCTCCACTCTGTCTAAAAGCAAAAAGGATTTCTTCTTGAATTAGCAGGGAATCATACTTCTAGCATGGTAAAAAGTCACTGGCAATGATGAGATTTTGTCTAATGCAGGTTTCAGATGTCATATTATCACTTAATTTCTCCATTACTATAGATAGGCTGCTTCTTATGAGTTCAGCCAGACACACTAAGCTTGACCTTTATTATTTTTAATGTTAAACACAAGAGTCTCTACATCAGCTCATCTGTTAGTTGATAACAGAAAGCGTGGGTTTCCTAAGTAATCTCACATGTTAAACCACCAGTATCTATATTCAAAATCTATTCTAGTATTGATCCACACTAAACTATAGGACTTGTTTTTGTTAAAGTCCGTTTACTAATTAAATACAGCTTAGATATGGTTAATCTTTCAAAATGTCCCCAGCAAGGATGTTTTGAATTTTAGAAGACATCTGGTACAGCGGGTAGCTTCTGCTTTAGGCTTTCCAGGATTTCACGAAGCAGTGCAGTGAGGACTAGACGGTCAAATGACCGTGTGCCTGCTGAAGTTAGTTTGCTTCCCCTCCTTCAGGAACTTCTTCAGAGCAGCCTAATTCGGACCTGATCCAGGCTGGCCACCCATTTGGTATCCTGAGGACTGGTATTGCTCAGGTGCAACCTGCCTGCCCAAGCGGAGATAGGCCAGCAGGAGAGGAGACAGGCTCAGCCTGGAGCTTTTCCAACATGGGGTTTTATTACCTCCTTCATTCTTCCCCAGACTGCCAAGATGTGCATTTTAAATGCTGAAATTCACAGCAGTGGCTGGTGAAGTAACTTTTTATGGTGGTCCTTTACAGGGACCTTAACAGCACGCATGGTGCTGTTCTTTTCACTGTTACATTTTATTTTACGCTCTGTGTTTGATCACCAGAAGAACTTTATTTGTGCTGTTCTTTCCCTGTCATCCCTCCAGGCTGGATGATTGATGCAGACAGCCGTCCCAAGTTTCGTGAACTGATAGCGGAGTTCTCAAAAATGGCCCGTGACCCCCCACGCTATCTCGTTATACAGGTACTAAACCCAATGGTAGGAAGATGTCTGATGGGCATTTAATATGAGGCCCAAAATGATTAGTAATGCATATGAAAACATATAATATCGATAATTTAAGGCCAGATTTACTGTTGCTTTCCAGGTCTTAACACATTCAGCTAGAACCACAAACAGAATTTCAAGACCAGTCACTGTTCTCGTAGTACTGGTCCCAGTCTAGGACCAGTAACAGCCTATACTGCAGTCCTGAGAGGAGAACAGAGTTTGATCCTCTTGAAAACGCAGATACTTTACAGCGGCATAGACAGAGATTGCAGGCCCAAATTCCCCTAAACTCTAAGTAAATTTTGTTAAACACATAGATCAAGATTATACATCTTGGACCTCTCACTAAATTACTTTGTCTCTCAGAGAAGGGGATAATGAGAGCTTGAAGGGAGTCTGCGAGTCCTCTCTCACACCAACTTGTCTCACAGGGAGACGATAGGATGCACCTGCCCAGCCCTACGGACTCCAAGTTTTATCGCACCCTGATGGAGGAGGAGGACATGGAAGATATAGTGGACGCGGATGAGTATCTCGTGCCACACCAGGGCTTCTTCAACAGCCCCTCAACCTCCCGCACTCCTCTCTTGAGTTCATTGGTATGAAACTTTTCCTCTGTAGAAACATGACAAGCAATTTTAATAGTGAACTGCTTCTCATGATGTCTGTATTTTCTTTCTCTCTCTCTTTTTTAAAAGAGTGCTACTAGCAACAATTCTGCTACAACCTGCATTGACAGAAACGGGGTAAGTGGGATGACCTTTAAAAAAGGAGCAACTTCTCCTATATGGATCAACTTCTACAGAACAGTCCCTTTAATATTGGTTTTGTCTGCTTCAAACCTAGCAGGGGCACCCTGTGAGGGAAGACAGCTTTGTCCAGAGGTATAGCTCAGACCCAACAGGCACTTTCTTGGAGGACAGCATAGACGATGGCTTCCTGCCAGCCCCGGGTGAGTACCTCTCCCATGTTTACATCCCACGACCACTCATTCACAAGCCATTTGGTTGTGAATATAATCGTTGTCCTTCCTTTTCTGTAGAAAGGAAGCAATCCAAATGCTTCCTACCTTTTTTTGCTCGGTAAACAGGAGTGAAAACGTGTACACGTATCCTTTTCCTAGACTTTATCTGGCTGCTCTAGTCATTTCTCATTGCGGTTCCTTCAGAAGCCAGGTTCCTCATGTTTGCCATGCGTGCCATCTGGCCAGGGAGTTTGTGTGCGTGGTTATATGTTTAAAGCTTTCTGCTTGGGAAAATATCCTCTAAAAACCGGGTTTCACCCCTTAAACCATTTCAGCAATATAAACAGCTTTCTGGCAGTTTCACTGCTTTCAGATGTTGATACACAGAAGGCAGCTCACGGTTTCACATGGACTTAACAGCGCAGGCGGTCAGAGAGCGAGCCAGCGAGCACCGAGGGAGCTGGTGCTGGGTTATGCAGTCATGATGCTTTGTGCCCTTAAAAAATCCCAACCAACCCTTCCAAGAATACGCCACAGCTAACAAGGGTGAAAGACCCTGCAAGGGATGGCATTGAAGTTAAACGTGGTGTCTCTGTTACTGCCAGTCCTGTATTTTCTAGGTGTTTTCCTCATCTCTAAACATTTTTCTAGGGAAACAGCTTCTGGCAGCTAAGCTCCGAGACTGTGATTTCAGAACAGTATCTGGGACGTAGCCACCCACGCGTCACTAAAATCAGCAGTAGCTATCTCGCTGTCTTGTGGTCCAAGCCATCTTTCTGCTGCTTTGCAAACTGAATTCCTGAAGGTGAACTTCAGGGCAGTGCATTTGGTGCCACGGCATGGCAGTCCCTGCCTTTGGCTCTCTTCCACTCCGGGAAGTTCAGTGAGATGCTGTGTGCAAAGAGCAAGTGGCAGCTGGGTTGAAACTACACCTCAAGTGACACAAATGGCTGCATTAGTTACATGCCTTCATTTTCATTCCTTCTAATTTTTATTTTCTTTTTATTCCAGAGTACGTCAACCAGTTGGTGCCCAAGAAAGTATCTGCCTCAGCAGTCCAGAATCCGATCTACAACTTCTCTCTCACAGCAAACTCAAAGGTCCCCACGGACTCCAGCTACCAGAATTCACACAGCACAGCTGTGGATAACCCTGAGTATCTCAACACCAACCAGTCTCCACTGGCCAAGACAGTCTTCGAGAGCTCTCCTTACTGGATCCAGGCGGGCAACCACCAAATAAATCTGGACAATCCTGACTACCAGCAGGACTTCTTACCGAAGGAAACCAAACCTAATGGTCTCTTGAAAGTTCCCGCGGCAGAAAACCCGGAGTACTTGAAGGTAGCAGCACCAAAAAGTGAATACATTGAAGCCTCAGCATGACCATAGAGGATTTCTTCTTGCAGCGAGGCAAGCCAGACTCTCGGTGAACTACCTGGCTGCTGCAAGAACAGACTCTTGCTCAGAGCGAACAGCAACCGCAATGCATCAATAAGCACACCTGTCTTTTTCAGCATGGGGGCTGAAACTGCAAAGCCTATCTGATGGTAGTTTGGGTCTTTTCTTGCCCATTTCCACATAATAACTGAGGCCCATAGCCTGCACTCAGATGCATGTTGGGATGAAGCGGGGTCTTCCTGGACAGAAGAAATACGGATGCATTCCTTTCATTTTCAAATGGTAGCATGGTAAGAAGCCACTCTGGGATGAACTTGAGAGCTGTACAATGTGTACAGTCAAATTCCTTTCTACAGTCTGTATTTTTATAAATGTTTCTAACAGAATTTTTGGATCTTTTACAAGATCAGACGCTTGTACTGCTGGTCTGCTATGTGGTGCTCAGATCACCAGCAGGAAAAAAAAAATAAATGTTACTAAATAGTTTTCCAAAACTCCTGGAACAGAAACAGTTATTCCAAACCACCGGATTTTTATAAATTGGCTCCATATACTGCCTCTTGGCACGAAGAGGATAAGTGCATCTGGGGGACGTATGGGAGATTCTGCCCAGGGCAGTATGGCGTGGATCGCTCCAGGGAAAACTAGCACAAGGAGCAAAACAGCACAGCACAGCACATCACCTACTGACCACTATTGCTAAAAACTGACAGGAGGAGCTCACCTCTAAGTTGACTGTACATGGTTATAAAGTGCTCGCTAGTCTGTTTTCTGATGGTCAAACGCAAGACATTTTTTTTCTGATCCCTTATGCAGCTGTCAAGTTGTCAAAATGCCTTTCTTCAACAAAACTGTTAAAGATGTTGCCGTAACTGAAAAATGAAGTGTCAATAATGTTTAACAGACTTTAATTAAATGTCAAGGAAGTGCAAATGGTGGCAAATTGGAGCATTCACGAGACAGACTGGAAGAACTATACTAAATTAAACTTGACTAGGGCAAGAAACACAGGTAGCTCTAGCCAAGCAATTTCATTTCCCTTCTTAAAGGGCCTCAGAGCAGAAATCATTTCCCCTTATACATTTGGCAAAGAAAAGGGATATATCAGTGTTACACTTTAGTCGCTTCATGGCAGAGTACTGCCAGTTGCTGTACCAAGCTGGGGCAGAGGCTGGAGCTAGTTGCCTGTCCCTTTGGAGTTACATATCCTGGCAATGCAGGAGGGGCAGTGAGAGTGAATTAAGGAAAGGAAGAATAATCTGGAGTGATGGAAAATATTATCTCCTTCTTCTGAGACACAGGGCTGCCTACTGCTTCTTTAAAATACCCAGCATCATCTTCTGTTGTTAGTGTGGAATAGGCAGGCGAGGCAAGACCAAGATTTTAGCTTGATAGTATAAATCAATCATAGCAACAAAAGCAGCTATTCTTTCTAGGGGCCCATGATACAGAACTTCACATTCTTCCATCATTAACATTTCTTATGAATGTAGGAGGAGTAAAGTGCCTAAAGTGTGAATTTAGTCAGTAATTTAGATGCATCCCCCCAGCAGCTTGGCAGTGCTATTTTAATCAAACCACTAGATCAGAAAGCAAATGTGCATTTGGTGATTTTGGTACAAAGGTCCTTAACTAGTTGAACATTGGCAACTTGCTTAAGGGTAGCATAAGCAGCTGAGTTGCAGAGGATCTGTTGTCTATATTAAGTAGCAAGAAATAGTCAAATTTATGCTGCCACTGTGTTTTGAATATGTCAGTATGTGTTTCAGTTTAAGTATTGCATCTGGAGTCCAGGATCAGGCAGCAAATCCTCAGAACAGATTTATTGAGGAATGAAGGAGAAAAACGGTCATGTGAAATAACCCCTTTTATAAGTAACACAGTGTAAAATGCATTAGCAGCTTGTGTGTGTGTGCAGTAGCTCATTGGCCACGCTGCCAGTCTAGGGTAAAGAAGTATATTGGGTCAAAATCCAAAGACTGTCCTGTTTGGTACATGTGTGTCACCGTGACCAAGTCCCAGGTACAGCGGTATGGAGGATGCAATGTTTGACTTTGATTATTACTGGCTTGTATTTAAAACGCTAACCAAAATTCAGTTCCCACGTCCAATTAGTGGCAGATTTCTCCTTGCATTCCTGAGAGCAGAGCTGTTGAGTAGCTCTCACAAGCGTGCAACATGTACGCACAGGCAGCGCTGCTTTTCTCCACCCACTGCCCCAGGAGGAATGTACATAAAACCAAAAAAAGATCTTAACAGAAATCACAGATAATTTTCAATTTGCTAAATCTGTTATGTCTTCAAGCAGAACACTAAAAAAATCACATAGTGCATGTTCTCCTGCAGAATCTTTCCAAAGCTATAGCACAAAGGAATTTATTGATATTTTATTTTAATCTGTTAGCTAAAACAAGAAAGCCACTAAGAAGTAGCAATATATATCACCAGCATTATGTAGCATGAAAATTATTTAGAGTTTAATATGATTGCCCTTTTCAAACAATTCAGGAGGGATTCAGTAGCGACTTATTGCTAGAAACAAGGAGTTTCATCTAAAAATTAAGCAATGGAAGTTTGAAAGAGCATCGCTTTTTAAATGTATTGTTTTTGATGAGAAAAGTAGGAAAGAGGATGTAGGACCACAGACTCTGAATACAAATGCACAGATTCCAGATTGGTGGGATCAGCTATATTGTAAAGTAGTTCTGGTAAATAGTCATCCTGTAAGCTGTGATTTGTAAATCGGCAACTCATTAATGATTCAAAAGCCAGCAACAAATAAAAACTGGGCAGTGTGCTGTAGTCTGTGGGCAGTGCCTGCAGGGGCAGATACAGCGGTGCTGGGAGCAGATGGGACCGCACAGCTGCGTGGCTGTTTGCTGGAGGCACGGGTGCTACGCAAGGTGATGCTCATAGGGTAACAGGCATTAGCAATGTACTAAATGATTTCCACTGAGATGAAAAAAAAAAATCAATAAGCAGCTGAAATGGTCTGGGTTTCCCACTGCAGCTCACTGACCATTTAATAGCAAGGAGCCCCCTGCAGATCATAGGTGCTCATAAAGGCAAACACAGTTAGGCAGCATAAATCAGCATCCAAAAATAACTTGAAAGTTCTGCCATTGTGTCTTGGGAGGTGTGGGTAGAAAATGCTGATTTTTAAAACGCAACTAAATGGGGAAATGTATCAGGCCACAGCCACTTCTAAAAGCTAACAAGAAACTTGAAAATTCCCTTTTTACTGTATTTCTCATGGAAGGCAAAATAAAACCACTCACAGGTTAGTGCTTAGCGTCTCTTAATCATAAAGCAGCAGTTAATATGGAACTGCTTTTGCAATAATAATTTAAGACTTTTAATAACTGCTAAGTATATGAAAATGTAAGTTAAGTCAAGAGTCTTCATCTTACTTTGATGTTTTCCAGTGATCTCTGTACAGTGTCAGCGCACTTGACTTCATTTGGGCCTTGGGTTGTTTTCTTCTGCTGGAAAGGGAGTTGGCTTGGGAAATTTCTTTCATGTTGCAATTGGTCTTGTTGGGTAAATTCATCCGAGAGGCCGGGGGGCTTGCTTTTGTTTCCAGCTGGCAGGCAACAATACAGTGAGTTTTCTAGAGAGAGCAGTTGGAACTAGATGGTGGTTTCTGGGACGCCTCAAGGTGATGCCCTGTCCCACCAGCATCATCGTCAGATGGCCACCTGAAGCCCCGGCATTAGAAAATATAGTCCTGTGGTTTATTTGAAAGTAAGGGGCTTGTGTAGGTTGAGTAATGCCAGGGAAGGAATGCCAGCCGGCCAATCCATACCCGAGACAGCTGCCAAATTTGCCCAGGGACATCACTGAGGCTGTTGACTGTTCCGGCAGGTACGGGTGGGAGTAGACACACATGGCTCCTGTCCCTGCTACTGGCTTGAAGTGAAGCCCTCTTGCAGAGATTGCTTGTGCGAAAACCAATGTACGTGGCATTCGTGCTATGGGGTGAATCTCTTCCCTGGGAGACGCAGTTAGGGCTACAACACTGTCACAGGACCCCAGACAGCTTAAAGAGGTCCCATCACAAAGTGCCTGGGGTGTCGTCGGTCTGTCTGGGGGTGCTCCAGGGTGCCAAGGAGAAACTTTGCATTTCCAGACAAGCGCTCATTTTTCAGATTCAGAGTTCAACGTCTTCTGTTAGTACGACTGCTGCCTCTCCAAATGAGCAGTTATGGTACTCTGGCTTTTGTTTCCCCCCATGTTTCTCTGTGAGAAAACATCTGAATCAGGACAAAGTATGAAAATGTACCTGTGTCCTCCTTCCTGATGGAGACCATATACTCATGAAATGTCAAACTGTGTATAACACTTAGCAAGAATGGTTTATAATGTTTTATCACCACTGGTTCAAATTTTTATATTGGGATCCCATTTTCTAGCTTTCTTTTTGTAAGTGTTATCTCTTTGTTCTGACATACAACTTTTAAGGAGCCTTTTTGAAATAATAAAAAAAAAAAAAAAATTTATACAAAAGAAAAACACGACACCTTCAAGTAGCTTGTCAAATGGGCTGCATTAGGACCAAAGATGTAACGTCTTGTTTTCTTGCTTTAAAGGAATAGGGTATTGATCACCACTTCCACAGCCTCTCATTACAGGGAAAAGCTGAAGATCACCACTCTTCGCTGGGGCTAGGCTAGACCTCCACTGAGCCAAGAGGGCTTGACAGGAGTGTGAGGCCTGTCTATAGAAAACCAAACAAGTATCAGGACCAGGTATCACTTCAGGGCCAGACCTACAACCTCTACTCCATTTCGATTCATTTTCTACTCAACGCAATAGCTAAACAGGGACACAGTCAAGAAAAAAAGAAACAAATACATGAAGTTTTGGCTCAGTATCAGGACAAATACAATGATGTGAAGATGAGACATGATGAGATAACTGCTTTTTATGTGAGGAAGTGTGTAGGCAGGCAGTGAGACTTGAAACCGGTAACACTTTTGGTTATGTATTACTTTAATTATGCGGGGGAGTTGAAATCACAGCGCTTCCATGATAGGCTTTACTTTCTGCCACGTGTCCTGCCTCCATTCAACATTGTGTGTTTTGGCAGATCACCTGTATTACCATGGCCGCATGGACTGAGAACTGCGGGTTGGTCAGAAGTACTGCATGCAACCCCTCCTTCTTTTACAGGGAGAGAAGAGTGCAGCATTAGTAGGCTGGACCACAGTTAGTGGTCAAGCAAACCCTCAGTAGCATCCAAAAAAAGGGTTTCCTGAGGAAAAACTGGTAACTGGAGACCTAGCTGGCAAAAACATGCAGCCAAAAGTCAGCAGCCAAAATGCCTTTGGCCAAGATTCAGGGCTGGTGCTCACCAACTTTGCTCTCATCTTCTTACGTGGTGCAGATGGGGCTGTCTGGATGCACGACAGCGGGGGCCTTGTGGTCTCTTTGTACCTCTCACCTTGAAGTAATGGATTTTTCTGATTAATAAGGTGAAAACCAGCAAACAGACCTGCCGCTAATGACTGGACTGGTTGAAAGTGTTGTTCCTATGTAGCAGATACGGTACATCATTTCCAGGCATGCTGGAATTTACCCAGACCCTTCTCCTTACCTCTCACAAGCTAGCTGGAGAGTGTGCATTTGCAACCACCATCAATGTTATCCTTATATTCTATGAAAGGGAATAAGTAAAGTAGTTGTCTACAATGGTAGGAGGCTTGGCTCACATAGCTAGGTTGCTTTTTAATCCTATGTTCCTAATATCGTTCTCCTTGAAATTAATGGGATGTTTAACTTGATTACACTGAGAGTATAAAACGAGGCTAATGTTGAGTGATTTTTGAAAATCCCTCGCAATAATCAGAGATCCTATGGATCCATTGCCCATTTTAGGCTGCTTTGTATCGATGCAATCAACCAAGTATAAGGTATCATGTGTTGGTTTTAATAAACTGTCAAGCAATATATCCATAGATACAGACGGTACCCTCGCAGCATTGTAAAGTTACTCAACTATGAAAGCACTATTTGTACTATAAGAAACTCTTGACTTTTATATGGTTTAATGGTTTATACTGTTGATCAAAGATTGTTTGTATATTGAGCGATAAAAATGAGGTGTATATTATTCTTTTTAATTGTTTTTAATTTTTGGAGAACTTTTATTGTAATATACTGTTGTATTTGGGGGGAAGAAAAATCAGTGGCTAGCTTGTAGGGTTTGTAGCCAGAGAAGAACTCACATTAAGGGTTCTTTATTGATGGACTTAGATTTTTTTTCTCCTAAAAGTTGTCACCTTGGGGATTTATCCAGAGCTTAGTAAAGCTATTAACAGGACCCTTTCCTCTCTTCAAGACTCTTTGGCTTTCTGCATGCACAGTGCTGGAGTTTCGTAATGTGAGCAGTAATACAGCTAACACTTGTGACCATTGGAAGTGCAATATGAAAGCCCAGGTGCTGCTTATCAGGGCGCTAATAAAAGCTGCTCTTTTGAATTGCATGGCAGGTTCTCACTTCACTTTTATGATAATAGCAGAAGCAGAGTCCAAGCAATCCCACAAAAGCTCATCCATGTGATGTGTGGCATATGAAGCCATACTGCTGACCATTTCTGAATTGCACAGCTATGAGCTGTACAGCAGCAACACAGGACTCCCTCGTAAGGAAAGGCAAAATAAAGTCTTGACCAGAGTCACACTGGTGACTTAAATTGTTGTACTACTACACTAGGCAGAAAGAGAAATTCTGTTCGCTAAGCCACTCAAATGAAGCCCCAGAGTCCCCTGAGTATTGGTGTTTAATTATCCAACTGGTGGAACAGGTAGCAGACAAAGATTAAAGGAATTACAGGGTCCTCAACATAACAGAGCAAAATACACTGGGTTGACAAGACAGTAAAGAAGAGAGGAGCTGGAACTGTCAGTACACATTCAGCCTGGATAAGTCCCTGGTATCACAGTTAGTAAATGAAATAATTTTTGTCTTTATAGATGAACTTTGTACACGGGAAAAAAAGCCACTACAGCACCTTTCTCATTTTATCTTTCCAGCCAGTCCCTTCCAATACGTAGGCTGCATGTCTTACCAGCTCAACCTATTTTATGCAGAAACGACATAGTCTTAATCTTCATATTACTGGTTCTCAGAAATGTCTAATGCGTATTAATGCATGATATTTTTATTTTAATAAAAGTAATTAAAAAAATCTTTGCTGGTTTGTCATGTGATTTCCCCCTCCTTTAGTGATCAGCTGGCTTGGGGAAGCTTCTATGTAAGTTAGTAATGATATTATGAAGAATAATAATAATTAGTATTAATATCGAGAAGGAAAATGAAATATATGTTGTACATCCATACACCTCCTCTGTGAAGATCAGAAAACAACTTAAAATTCAAAAGTCTTTATCAGACAGGAAACTGCTGTTCTCCATATTTCACAAGATAGGATAACAAAGGCAGAGCAATGCCTCTGTACTTACCCCAGAGAGGTGGGGACACTGATGGGGCTAAATCCCACTGTCAAAGCACCAAAAGAGAGGAACTCAAAATGAAGAATGGTGTAGGTATAGAAAAGTGCAAGTATTTGGGAAGGACAAGCATTCAGAAATTACACTGAGCTCAGTGTGGCCAACTCCAAATGAACATAAAAAGTAACAAAGGGTGCAAGAAGAGACGACAGCCAAAGAAACAGCTGCAGTTTAACCCCCTTGTCTGCCTGCACAGGATATGGTAGGTTAAGATAAGATAAAGGAAATTGCTGTTTAAAGATAGGAGAGGAATACAAGTCTCTTCCAAGCCTCACCCTTTGGCGCTCCTCAGCTCGACCCAGGAAAGCAACAAAGCCAGCCTCTAGGGAACTAATCTGAATGCTTGATAATTACATCAGATCATGTAAGAAATTTCCAAGGCAGCCAATAAAAGAGCCAACACACTCTGAGGAGGCCCACAGCCATAGCTGGACCACCTACCACGGAACCCGGGACAGACCTACACGCTCACTACGGCACTGAACATGGAACGGCTTTACCAGCGCTCTTTGGGGCGGTCACATTTTGGCAGTAACTGGTCACAGATGGTGTCCTGGTTTTGGCTGGAATAAAGTTAATTTTCTTCCTGGTAGCTGGTATAGTGCTGTGTTTTGGATTTAGGATGAGAAGAATGTTGATAACACACTGATGTTTTAGTTGTTTATACTAGAGTCAAGGACTTCTCAGCTTCTCATACTGCCCAGCCAGCAGAGGCTGGGAGTGCACAGAAAGCTGGGAGGGGACACAGCAAGGACAGCTGACCCAAACGAGCCAAAGCGGTATTCCATACCGTGTGACATCATGCCCAGTATATAAACTGGGGGGAGAGTTGGCCTGGGGACACCACGGCTCAGGGATTGGCTGGGCATTGGTCAGCAGGTGGTGAGCAACCTGTCCTGGGTTCAGCTGGGATAGAGTTGATTTTCACAGGAACCTGGGAGGGGGCACAGCCGGGACAGCTGACCTGAACTAGCCAAGGAGCTATTCCATACCATGTGACATCATGCCCAGTATATAACTGGGGAGTGGGCTGGGGGGGCTTTTGGTGGGGGAAGTGGTGGAGTGTCGGGTTCCAGGTGGTGAGCAGTTGCACTGTGGATCACTCATTTTGTATATTTCTTTTATTAGTACCGTTGTTGTTGTAACTTCTCTTTTTGTGTTGTCCCAGTAAATTGTCCGTATCTCAACCCACGAGGTTCTGGGTTTTTTTCTTTTCTCCTTTCTGATTCTCCTCCCCATCACACTGGGGCCGGGGGTGGGGAGGAGTGAGCAAGCGGCTGCGTGGTCCTTTGTTACCGGCTGGGCTGAAACCACGACACAACCGTATTGTGCATCGCTTGTTCTCTATATCATATTATTATTATTACTACTATTATCATCATCATTAATTATTTTCCCTCCTATTAAACTGTCTTTATCTCAATCCCTGAGTTTTACTTTTTTTTCCCGATTCTCACCCCCATCCCACTGGGTTAGGAGGAGTGAGCGAGTGGCTGTGTGGTGCTGAATTGCCAGCTGGGGTTAAATCATGACAACGGCCTTGCTTGTTTCTGTCCTAAGGCTGCAGACTGGGGCAACACTTCTGCAGCAGCATTTAACAAGGGGTATTTGTACCAGGCCTGAGTCTGGTGAGAAAGAGGGACCTTGCAATTACCAAAGGCAGGTGCTGGGAACTGCAGAGAAGGTGACTCAGCTTCCTTAAGATTGCATGATACCTGCTGGCAGAGACAGGCTCATCTCCTATGTCAGCGCCCACCTGAGTCAGACCCCTGGCAGACCCCCAGGAGGGGTGCCAGGGGACATGTCCTGCTCAGGGCGCTCAGCGGGGTGGCTGGTCTTGCTCCCTACACCCCTGCCCACAGCATAAGCTGGCGTGCTTGGAGCCCACCTGCAAGTTTATATGGGGGAGTAAGCCCCCAGTCTCGCATTGTGGATTATTGTTGCTGTTTAGTTGAGAGAGGAGCTGGAATTACAGATCAGGTGGTGCTTTAACTTGTTTGTTGGGAGTTGAAATCTCTAATAAGCACCATCTGTGTGAAGTTCAACACCAGAGCTCTTGTTGCAGAAAGCCTTTTACTTTAAAACCTGTTTTCTTTCTAAAGAGAGCAGAAGGAATGTTATTTAATGCATATGTTAACCTCAGAGACTGCTGCCTTCAGTGAGTTACAGCCCCGTGAAACTGAACTAGCTCAGAAATAGTGCAGTAGGTGTTTGTCATCTTTATCCAGTATCATATGGGCTGGTTTGCACTTTTCTTTTTCCTTTTCTTTTTTTGGGTGGCACAGACTTACAGATTGCATTAGACTTCATTGGCCACTGCCACTCTCAGATAGGAGCGATGATGATACAAGAGATGGTTATTCTTGTGTCACGGACAGCTTTTATTTAGCAGTATTTGTACTGGCATTCAATGAACAAGCCAAAGTACAGCTAATAAGGGTCACAGCTGGTCGTATAGGTTTCCATCTCGCTCTTGGAGCCTGTTAAATCATGAGAAGCAGAGGACCTGCATGTGAGTTTAATGCTCATGGATAAGAAATACAGCAATGTGTGGCCTCTACCACTGCCCGTGGAGACCAAGCCATGCTACATCAAACCAAGCTGGACTAGGCATAAATGTAACTAGGATGCAGTTCTGGCACAGCACGGTGGTGAGGTCCTCCAGGTAGAGCTCTCCCCTACGGCCAGACCTGCCGTAGGGCAATCGCTGAAGGCACATGCAGCTATCTGAGATTTCCAAAAGGAAACCGAGCTTGCAAAGTCTGCGTAGTCTCTGGTGCCTGTACCGCTGGCTTGGCGCTTGGGGCCCAGCCAACAAGACTGCTGCAATTACCCTTGCTCCTGAGAGCAGCAGAAGGAAAGCTAATAGTGCCCTCTCTTGGAAGAAAAAGAAACGCTGTCCACAACATACATAGCTTTAAAATAAGTCTCCCAGCAAACAGAGCAGAAAAAAATGAGCTTGCATAGGCGATTTATTTTCCAGTCCATTTGGAGTACAGGTTCATGGTACATTTAATCCAGCCTAAGTATGGGCTGCTGCTGGAAAGGGTCGCCGCACTGATCCGATGGAAAATTAATCATTCTCTGGTGGTTTAGTTTCAGCAGACTTGCAATGCAATTGCATGCATGATAGAGCTGACATCTGACATGGCAACATATATTTGAAGGACACAACCATATCCCTTGGTGACGAGTGTACAAGTGACAGGATTGTAACAAGTGTGACAGCCTCCTGCCCTCAGAAGCTCTTGTGTATGTTACTGTAAAGCACTCCATTTCCATAATGCTGAGTTACTGGGTTTCTTCATGTCTTGCAAGAAAAGCAATATTGTGCAGATGATAATGCAAATAGGCTGTGTCAGGCAAAGAGATTTAGGTTCATTTTTGGATTGTGATCACTAAACTGCTGGTGAGGAGAGGTCTTTATCCCACCTTTCTGTTTCATATAAGGAGGCTCCAGCATAGATTTATTCCATTGCAGAGATAAAAAAGGCTATTTTCAGTGAACGGCAGTTTTAGAAAAGCCATGGTCTTGCCTAATGCAAATAATGCCTCTGTATACTTTTAAAAAATAGTATATTGACCCCTGGGGCTTGCTAATGCAAGATTATTTCTAGTATTTGGGTTTTTTGTTCAGAATCCAATGGAGATCTGCCTAAAAACTCTGGCCACTCTATGTTTTGCTGTGAATAATGATGCTGGAATAGACTTGTAAACAGGTGAGGCTCTGAATTGTTCTCAGGGTTTGGATGCTAAGCCAACAAACCTAACTTCCATCAGACATCAGTTGTGTCAGCGGGCAAAAGTAGCAAAATGCCAGTGTGCCAAAAATGGAGATCTTTGGGTACTTAGCTTTCTTTTGTATTCACAGAGGGCAACAGGCAGGCCTCGGAGGCACATCTCCTTAAGTAATATATAACATTACAAGAGCATACACAGCTGCCCTCCTCCTGAAAGTCAGCCTGCTTTCTCCCCAGTTCTATATCAAAGCAAAACCTTGCTGATAACCCTGCTGAGGAAGTCTTTGTATACCAATGGGACCTTCCCCCACCACGGGATAGGCAGCAGCAAGGTTGTGGTGGGTTGACCCTGGCTGGACACCAGGTGCCCAGCAAAGCCAATTTCACTCCCCTTCTCAGCTGGACAGAGGAGAGAAAATATAACGAAAGGCTCATGGGTCGAGGTAAGGACAGTTTAATAAAGCAAAAGCAAAGGTCGCATGCGAAAGCAAAGCAAAACAAAAGATTTTATTCTCTACTTCCCATCAGCAGGTGATGTCTGGCCACTTCCTGGGAAGTAGGGCTTCAGTACTCATTGCTGTTGCTCTGGAAGACAAACATAAATAATGAATGCCCCCCCTTCCATCTTCCTTTACTTAGCTTTTATAGCTCAGCTGACGTCATATGGTATGGAATATCCCTTTGGTTGGTTTGGGTCAGCTGTCCTGGCTATGTCCCCTCCCAAGATCTTGCCCACCCCAGCCTGCTGTTGAGGGAGGCGAAAATGTTGGAGAGACAGCCTTGATGCTGCGTGAGCACTGCTCAGCAGTAGCCAAAACACTGGTGTGTTATCAACACCTTTCTAGCTACCAATGCAGAGCAGAGCGCTGTGAGGGGTGCTATGGGGAGAATTAACTCCATCTCAACCAGACCCAATACAAAGGTACACCTTCATAGTCACTTGATGGTCAGGCTGCCTCTGATGGGCACTTGAAACCAACACAAAAACGTAGGCACCAGGCAACTCCTGGGGCAAACAGTGATCTATATGTAATTAAACAAAATGTGATTAGGCAATAGTTATTAGAGGTAACACTGATCCCAAATTCATGTTTGTAAGCATCCTTGTCAGAGTGCTAATTGCACTGGCTTTCTAATGCTTCCCTTCAACAGAAGCTGGTTCAGACCAATAGGTCACTTCTCCCAGGGGGACAATCCTCACTGGGAAGCTTAAAATCATTATTTAGCCAGAGACGAGCCCATTGAAATGCCGGTAGGTGGGCCAGCTCAGAGGATTTCCAGCAGGCTGGTTTGCAGGGGGAAGCCGGAGGAAGGAGACAGGAGGGTGGAGGTGGCACATTCAGACTACCCAAAGTAATCCTGGAGACACCTCCATGGTGGCCCCAGCTGCTTCATGACATGTGACACAAATTTAGCCTCACAGGGACCCTGGTAGGTAGGAAAGCGTGTTACACACAGGTAATAAAAATAAAAATTCTTAATTTTTTTAAATTTAAAAAGAACAAGATAAAGAAACACAACCTGGACGGGTGTGGAATGGTCTAATAGGAGGGAGCAAATAGGTGTTGGCGTGACTGCACAAGGGCTGTCGGGATGGAAGAATTAAATCTTTTTTAAGGACAGAAGGAAAACTTGGAGGAGGGATGAGCTAAAAAAAGACATGTCAGAGGCTGGTTGACTGACTTGGGGAAACTGGTGTTTTCTTTAAAATAATCTGCATCAAAATTTGGTCACTGTTGAGTGACCAAACACACACATGCACACACACAGCATTTTATTTCCTAAGTTATTAACTGAATATACATGTTGTTACTCAGTTTTGTGACACAGGTTTGAGCCGTCTGGAGATGTTTTGGACAGGATTAAATAGATTTGCTCTTTAGTTCATCTTTTGGACTTGTTTTCTTTAGTGGAGGAGGATGTAGCAAGTGGCCTTTTAGGCAGTGCCGCAGGAAGAGAAGTGCTTGTAGGTCCTGCCTGGAGTGGGGAGGAGAAGCACGGGCTGTAGGAAGAGACGGTTTGGAGGAACTACCTACAGAAGTCAGTTTTTGAGCCCATGTTTAAGATGTCAGCTGAGGTGATGGCAGCCTTTTATTCAGCTCCTTTAACAAAGGGTCAGTGCAATTTCACAAGCATTAGCTCTGTAGCTGTACTACATACAGGCTGCAGACTGTTTGGTGCACTGCATGTTTCTTAGCAAGGTTTCTTAGGTACTCAGCTCAGTTAGGTCCCTTTGAAATCAGCCTGTTAGGTTTTGCATGGAAAAAAAAAGCCCTGTACCAAGCATGTCTTCTGCTAAGAGATGCTGGATATGTGGTCTTCTGGTTTAAGCTTTCCATGCAAAGAGGTTTGGTCAGTAGGTAGAACAGGGCACAGGCTTGTATATATCCTCTCGCAGCATGCAGTTTCCTATTTGCAAGCCTATCAGGTGCTTACATAGAGAAGGTATTACCTCAAAGAATTTTTAATGGACTCATAGATGACATTTCATCCTTAATGCTGGGTTACCAAGTATCGAGGTTATAATTCAAAATGTTCACTCAGAAAAGTTCCTTGGGTGAAAGACTGCTGTTCTATTAACATCTATTTCAAACTAATTTAATGACCACAACTTAAATTTATGCTTTCCCACACAAAGTAACACCAAAAAATTACCCAGAGGCTATCGGGAAATGAATAAATAGGTTCAGTATAAACTGAATTACCCCAAGAGCATAGATGCCTTCTTTCTCACACACTTTCCTTGAGCACCTACTTTTAGCCACTGGGAGAGGAAAGATATTTTGCTATATAGACCTTTGGTCTGATGACACCCAGCCAGAATTTTAATAATACTGATGGAAACTAGAGGGCAAGCCTGGCTCCAGCCACCCTTGAAACAATTTTGGCAGGTCACTGCCGTTCACCAAGCAGAAGAGTTATTCCTTGTTGGTGGGGCTGCTTCAGTTCTCCAGTGAGTACAATGCAATGGGGTCTGATTGGAGCCCTGCTGATTTACATCCACTGAGCCAGCAGTTCTTTATATCAGTTTACAAATTTATGGCTTGTCCTCTATTATGTTGACTACGATTTTTGCCTTGAAATATGTAATAGGGACACTCTTCATATTGAAAATATAAATATAGAGAGAGCGACTGCTTACTCATAGGTGGTGAGAAATTAGTGCTTGATAAACTTGTACTGATAACTTATAACAGAATTTCAAGAAAAAGAGGGAGAATTATTTATGTGGTATAAATGCCTTCTCTCCAACATAATATTACTCTACAATAAATATTTTAACACAGGTTGAGCTAAAGAGGCTTCTTGGCTGTGAATTTTCTCTTTGCTGGGGAAATGCATTGGTTTTTCATTTTGTAGGGAGCTTGTACCTTTAGAAAATTCTCACTTTGCACATTGTTTTGTCGTAATACAAACTCTTTCAGTAACACTGCTGATTTGCTCTAATTATGGATTTCTGTCATAGTGCTCTGGATGCTTTTTGTAAGGAAGGTGCATTTCACCATGTGGAGAAGCAAAGCAGGCAAACAAAGGAACAGGCAATCAAGTACCTAGCAGTGGCTAAGATGAAGTCCAATGGTTGCTATTTGCATCTTCTCAAGGTATCCTCATGTCTCAGCTATAAACACATTCAAATGTGTAAATGCCCCAAAACATATTTTTACCAATATAACCTGTTTCATAAACCTACTTCTATTAGGTATAACATTATCCAGTACTACAGTGGTCTACCTTAATGAAAGCTTAATAAATGAGGCACATCAAGATTGCTGGCAGAATAACATTAGCTAATTTTATTGAATATGGAAATATACTAACTTGTGTGATGAAGGAGACTACTGTTTGCCTTGTTCCATGCTTCAGTTCCTGTGGAAGCGTATGTGGTAGATAAAGAACGACCTAATGAGTTTAGAGAAGGGGAAGATTCTTTGTTGAAACAGCAGAAAGCTGTGAGAATTAGACTCAAAGCCTGTTGCTGCTGCTGAGCTCTTGTATTCAAATGAACAAGATGCACTAGTGCAGACTGCTTAGCACTGGGCTTTTTACTCTAAACACTGTCACTTTGTTTGGGATTTCATGGAAAGAAGGTTTTGTCAAACTTGCCAGTGGCAAAGCAGCTGTCACATCTTTTCAGTCTTGCAAGGGCAGGATGTCTTATGCCAAGCAGAACATCGGTGTGGGTAGAACATCGGTGTGGGTAGAACATCAGTGTGGGTTGCCTTTGCAGGTGAGAAGAGTTAGTCTCGGAGGTCTTGTTCAATAAGCTTCATTTCCTGGGTTGCAAGGTTAGGTTTCTGTTGCTTGTTGAAGTCAAGGAGAAACGCTGATCGACTTTAATGTTACAAACAGGGAGGTTCTTCCACTTGGCCCACAGTGGTGTTTGCTGGTGGTGTGCAACGTGGCACCTGAGCCCAGCCCCCTCCTGGGTCAGCAGGCACCCTCAGCAGTGCTGGTCCACGGGAGAGATGGCAGCATAACATAAAGGCAGCAGCAGATACACTGACAAAGCGCAGTGAGTAAACTTGCCACTGAAAATCTGGCAGCAGACTGGATCCTTAGCAAACCACTTCAGTGCAGCATGCAAAACAAAGAAGCTGTCAGAAATCCCTCCTTCATAATCATCAGCATGTTTAGCATTAAAAAAAAAAAAAAAGAAAGAAAGAAAGAAAGCTTTTCATCTTCAAAGTCCTTTACAAACATTCACTAATTAACCTTCCATGTCTCAGTATTGCAACTATCGTGGGAAGGGCCTCAGGGGAAATGGCAGTAAAGTTTCTAAATATCCCCTTAAGATGTTGGTTGAAGCACAGATTCCTTTTTTTTTTTAACTCACCGCTGAATGCAAAGCACTTCTATAAATACTTCAAATAGCACTAACAATGCTATTGAAATGTATATCTGTGCATACAACCTGTGTAAAAAGTTATGCATCATTTATGTCCCTCTTAAGTCTTTAAAACATGACCAATGGCACACTGGCCCTCTGTGCTGGAGTGAATTTCTCTAGGTGAGTCTGCAAAGACTTGCATACATGATTAACTTTGTAAAGTAGTCCCACTGAAGCTCAGTGAAGCTGTTTCTGGTGTAATATAAGCATGCAACATTTGCATGAGCAAAGCCATAATAAGTATAAATTGGCAGTTTGGACCATTACTCTTGTTGGCATAGACAGGCCTTTATGCACGGGTAGGTCCTTCAGCCCTGCTGCCGTTACTACTCTCACTTGTTTTTTTTCTGGGCATCCTTACACCCTGGAGAGACAACTTTGTGCCTCACTTGGAGGCCCAAGCTAGAGTGTGCCCCAGGAAGCCTCACCGCAGTGGAGTTTGCTGCCATGCCGCCGAGAAAAGCATCAATCATTTGTGCATGTTATAAAAGCTGAGTTCAACTCACTAGCTGATGATTGTAATCCAAAACGTAAAACTGTAGTAAAATCTGTATTTTTAAATGACACAATTCTGTATATATTTCCTCTTAGATTTATGGACATCAAAAATACTGTATGGCATAATATGAATCCCTTTATGAAAGCTCAGTGAAATAGACGTCTAAGTGTCTGGGTCTCTTTTACAATGGGATTTTGAATAACCAGATCACTTAGGACCCAATTCTTCAAAGTACACATACACTTAGACATTTAGACAGTCTCCTAGCAGATGTATTACCACCTGACTCCCACTGCTTTCAAAATGTGGTCCTGATTCATTTATGGAAAGTTTTCTTTACTCTTTTCTCATAAACCTTCTTAAGCTGTTTTAGGAAAGTGGTCATAAAGTTTAGTTTCCCATCATTGGCTACAGTAAGGTATAAGAATCCACCCAAAATCAAATACTGAGCAAAGTGTTCATAGGAGACATTTCCTCCTGCTCTGAACTAAACTCCAGATGATTTATGACTTTTTCTCATAGATTTTTATTGTCTGATGCAGTTGTGACTGCTTTAGTGTCACACAACTTTGCTGAAGACTATATTACTTACTTCATTTCAAATGCAAATTTTTAAAGGCTCTGCCATGATAGAGTCCATGCTTGTCTTCAGTTTTTGGGCTTCTATGGTGACCACCATGACAGAGTGACCAAATAATCATAAGCAGGCATCACTGACAATTAAACAAGAGCAGCAGGATTTGCTATTTACTAGTCCAGTTGCAATTTTTACCAGTTTAAGCAGTTTGTCAGTCAAGGGAAACTGTGCAAATGGAAAACTAGATCCATAAAGTTGCAGGTGAGTAACTGGAAACATCAGAAACTTTTCTTCGAGCATGGTTTGCCAACAGTGTTGGAAGCAAAGCAAAGTTGTCCAAATGGGGTAGGACCTTTTCAGTTTTGTGGTGTGGAAATGGTTGCAAGACACACACTAAAACAGCAAATGGACTACTATAAATGGGATTTTTCTCTTTAACTTTCCTGCAGGAAGAAGGGTACATCTGTTGATACAGATGAAAGCTTTTATGCAGGCCTGCACAGAGGGACATCGAAGTTCATTATATTCACTTTCTGAAAAGTTTTCACTGGAGCTTTTGTCTCAGCTTCACACAAGGCAACCTTCACATCTTTTACTTCTTTGACACATATAGCTATCATCTGTTTCCATCATACAAAGGGTTTCCTCATCTTTCAGGGAAACTTTCAGCACCAGAAAGTTCAAAGAGAGCTTGAGTTCACATTGCACGGCAGAAGGGCACCTCCTTACCTCTTATAAACCTACACCATCCCTTCCTTCTGCAAAGCTCTGTGGGACTGTTGAAGCTCCTAGACTACCAAAACTTTTTCCCGTGACAGTTGTTTTCCACAGCTGCACTGTTTTGCCCAACTTACAGGGTTGGCCTGGAAGTTAGCAGTGTTAATGTGTACTGGTTGTGTATCTGGGGATATCTGAGTTAAAGTTCCTGCCCCTGATGTACTCTTTTCAAAACTTCCAGGCCTTGAATGAGTCCATGTAAGTTTTGATCCACTGCATCAAAATTGCAGAGCTATTGTTTCAGAAAGTTTGGCATTGTACCAGAAATGATATTGCTTTCCCCCTGTGCAACAAAGGGGCAAAACACAGCAAAGTTCAGAGCCCTGTCTTCACTCTTTCCTCTAAGCAATTAAGTGGTTTGCTATCAGACACATGCTAGCACAAGCACTGTGTGTTTCCTACTGTCTCATCAGCTTTCAGAATCTCACATTATCTACATTATCACTTTGGGGGCTTTTTTTTAAAAAACTCTCCTTCCCTGTTCTGCCCCCTCCTCTTCCAGTCCTTCAAGTGGTAGGTGAATGCCCGCTGTCCTCAGAGATGCTACCTGTTTATCAGCAGCACGCACTGAAGCACACACTGTGCACAGCTACACATCGCAAAGACAGCCCACTCCGGAAGCAAACAATTTCAGGAGAAAATCAAATCAGTGCTACTTCTGAAAAAATAAAGGCTCAATAGTAGGAGATGAGACTAGATAAGCTTCTTAAGAGCTTACTTCTTTCATCTATTGAGGACACTTTATCTGGGTATTTACCAATAGCTAGAAACCACACAGTGTTTCCTTTTTATTTTTTCTAAACCCTCCATCTGTTTATATTTAAAACTAGAGATAGAAAGAAAGAGAAATATTCACAGAGAGATCAGGAAAACCCATGGAATTGGTAGGGGACTAGGATGAATTTCTAAATTAGTGGTACATGGCTGCTTTGAATTGGGGTTTGCTGAAAGCTGTCTTCTGACAACTGTTTGACATATGTGAAGTAGGTAGATGGATTCAGTTTAATTGTTGGAATAAAATGGTGACATCACCAAAATGTTGGATCTAATCATGAAGACAGACATGCCCATTTATCCTAAGAAGTAGACCTAGGAGACCTTAATACCACAGAAGCTTGCAATGTCTGTACCTGAACATGAAAGATTTCAGCCTCTGCAGCTACGAGAATATAACTTTCTGTGAACATAAAGATCAATATATGATCAAGAAAGTATACCCATTATGCCCACATCTAGGGCGGGAGTCAAGGTATCAATCCACTCTTTCCTTTTTCCCATCCTGCAACAGTTTTTGGCTCAGAAATATCTGAAGCAGTGTGAGGAAACACTGCTGGTGAGAGGAGCACATCTCTCCTCCCCATCCCACCTCACCAGGCTTGGGCTGCTCAATCTGTACCACTCATGCCAGTGACATGTCTGGTCCTCTTGTTCCAGCTGACACCTCATCTGCCTCATCACAACTCAAACAGCTCGGTATAACCCTGAAAACCCACCTTCTGCATCCGTTATCATATTCCTTGAGAAAGAAGCACCTCTCTGGGAATGTCCCCCAGGGCTTTTCATTTTTCTCTCACTCCACTCTCACCACTCATTTCTGTTACATGACCAAAGAACTCCTCCTGCCCAAGACCAAGGAACTTTTCCTGACCAAAGCTAGGAAAATGTTGGGGGGTTTCTTTTCTTCTTTTTTTCTTTTCTTTTTTTTTCTTTTTTTTCCTTCACATTCTCAGCCTACTTGCTGTGTAGGCCACAACAGTCTTCTTTACCTCATGGGACATGGTAACCTCTTCCCACCTCTCCTTCACCTCCTCACCAGCATTTTGGCTTCACATCCCTTCCCACTTTCTGACCTCAGTGCTGTGCCTTTTCACATTAACATGTAGCCCTGACTAGCACCATATGCTCTTAGGGAGGCCAGATCTGACACAGCTACAAAGAGTGTGCACCCTGCTGCGGAGGAAGATCTCATAACCAAAGCCTGTAGCTATCTCCATCCTGTCAGACACTGAATTCGTTACGCTGATGTTGCCTTCTCCCCTCAGGGCTGCTGTTGTAGTAGCTTAAACAGAATGCATTGTATAGTCACTTCCTAGCTCAGACAAAATTCTTTGTACAGCATTAATAGAAAGACTTGCTAAAGCCTTAGGCCACAAGCGGTGAACTTATGCTGAACTTATACTTAGTTAGATGAAGGGACAGCCCAAGAACATGCATCCTGTGAAAAAATAAGGTAGCCACATCTGTTGGCAAGAGCTGCACCCCCGAGATAGGAAAAGGAACGGCCTGCCCGGAGACAGAAAAAGGATCCAATGAAGAACAAGAAGACCCCAGACCCAAATATTACTATTGGACCAAACCGCCACGTGAGGGGAGGGGAACTTAGATTGTAAGGATATATTTGCCCAGAGATTTCTTTGTTCGGGGTCCCTCTCCGGAGGCACCCAGCTCGAGCTGTCCTGTACCGCTGTACCACTCAATAAATTTGTCTGACGGATGTTGTGTTGGAGACTCTGCTTCGGGAAGCCTAGGGTCGAGCCTGAGGGAAGAGGGAGCACCCAAGGGTGAGTGTGTGTGTGTCTGAGTGTGTCTGTGTGTGTGTGCGTGTGCGAGGAGTCGGAAGGGGCACCCCTAGGCTCACTGGAGCCTCCCGCTGTGAAGGGACTGCGGTCCTAGCAGGTAAAGTCTCGGGTGGTGTGTGTGCGGCTCCTGGAATGGTATGTGAATGCTCGGGCAGCGGCCTCTCCCTTAACAGCTGCTTTGTTTGAAAGATTTTTTTTTTTTTCCCATGGGAAGCTGATAGCTTAACTTGCTTAATGAAGCACTCTGCAGCCTGATGACTCTGATTTCTTCTGCTTCCCAAGTGGTTTAATTCTACATCAAGTTATCCTTGATTTGTCAAAAAGGAACAGTAATTGGGAGTCACAGTGGCTGCCTGAGATCAAATTACGCAAGAATTCCCCACAGTCTTCAGTGGGCCACCGTTTTTCTCCTTTCTGGCTGTATTTTTTTTTTCAGTGTCTGCCAAGAATGCTTATTTTTGTTGAAATTTCCAACAAAAATAGCTCAGCAGTTTGGAACAGGAATGTTGTGTCAGAGGTGAAGGGAAGAATGGAAGGCATCTTGTAAGTAAAAATGATCTCATGCTTTTAACAGCCCTGAAAAGCAAAGCAGTTAGCCACTGAACTAGGCTTTTCTCAGCAACTGTGCTTTTAGGTATCACAAGAGAAGCTGATTCTGAGTGAACAGATTCTTCTGCTATGTTAGTAGGCTGCACATGTCAGAAACCATTCACTGCACCAGACTGGATGCAACATTTACTGGGCTGTGACATCTGGCCAGATACTGTCAGGACATGGAGGGTTGTTGGGAAACCTCCATCCCTTGCAAGGCAAAGAGATCCTCCCAGCATTTCATCAAGGTAGGTGCTGATTCAGAAGTGTCCCCATGAACATCACTGTGCAAAATCTAAAATAGGTCTTTTGTCACACATTGCTGCTGAGGGAGTCTCTGAGCACAGATGTCTCCCTCAGACCAAGTCAAGTGAGACATCACTGCTCATTAGAGCCTGGACACCTTAGGGTGTTTTCTGATGGGCTGACTCCAGTGTAGGTAAGTGAGATGAACTGGATTATCAAAAAACTATTTTTGTTCAAGTTTGGTTGTTTCACAAAAGTAGAGCCCTAATTCTGTTCATGCTCAAATACTTGAAGATTGAGATGATGCAAATCCAGTATTTCATAGATGTCTAATGTAGGAAGTACCAATGTGGGTCAACATGCAACTTCTGACAACCATTGAATGCTTTCAATTGGGAAAATCCTGTGAGGAATTCAAGGTTGCTTATATACCAGATTTCTGTATTGCCGGATCGCACTTGGCCTTTGCATGAATGCAAAGAAGGGAATAAGGATGAAAGGAGCATTTCCTCAGCTTTTCAAAGTGCACCTATAAGCAGCAGCTACACTGGGAGTAGACTCAGTGCTTTGTGATCTAAGTTTATCAGTGCTGACATGAAATGGTTTTGTTGCAAAGCCATCAATGTTCTATCTGTCTTATGTATTTGTAAGCCTTCAAAAACCATTTCCTGATGCTCTCCCAATCTGCAGACCTGCAGCTCCCCTAAACCTTGGTTCTTCTATGTGGGAGACTTCATATCTCAGGATCTCACATCCTCAGCTCTGCCAAGACACCAAAGACCTAGCTGTCCCTGGCTCCAGATACTCTCAAAAACTCCCTCTATGTTCTAGTTCTTCCATGGTAGCCCAAGACGAGCCTTCACCTTTTTTAAAGTAAGGACTTAGTAGTATTCATGATAAGGAAATGAATGTGGCTGAAAAGCTCAAACGCTACAGCAAATGGCAGTGCAGGGATATGAGCACGTGAAATTTAGGAAAAATGAGAATTACTAGACGGATATATTTGCACATTGCAAAAGCCAAGGTGTTAGCCTATTTTAAGACGTCTGTCTAGCACATGGTGTCTTGGTAAGATTAACACCACAAGCTTAAATGGTAGTAATGTCACCAAAAAGGGCATTTTCCTTCCCTGTGACAAAGTGTTCCCAAGGATCCCTGTGAAATTGCACGGCTTCTGACCAATGCTATTATGGACTATGACCAAGTAATACAATTGAGCTTTGGCAAGATTTTCAACCAAACTCAGATCCACTCATCTTTAGGTTAGAAAATACTCAGAACAAAAGAAAACTGAACTACAAAATGTGCTGTCATCAGATACATTTTATTAGTTTGAACATGATCCTGCCATTCGGTGTGGTGGTGGTAGAAAACATTAGGCATCAGAAAACATCCACTTGAATACTAGGTGTAAAAAAATAATAATAAAAATTCGGCAAGCAAAACACATCTGACAATTCTGTTAAAACATAAATCTTAAGTTTTTGTCCTCCTGTACTTAAGTGAACTCCTGTCTTGAAGAAAGATGTAGTGAATATGCATATTCCCTAGTACCCTATATAACCAGTAAGTTAATGCAGTCTGGGCTTGAACACAAAATCTATTCCCAGGTTATGTGCCTGTGATTCTTTTGCATCCTGAGGCACTTGGCAAGAATCCTGACAAAGAAGGTTAAACTCAAAAGAGATTCAAAATACCTGAGGCAGTGGGTTTCTAAGCCTTGATCAACTGGAAAAGAGGGAAGCATTTCTTTTTTCAGGGAGAGAAAAAAGAACAAAGAGAGGTCATTTAAGCAATGCAAACTCAACACAGATACCAAGAATAAAAAAACCAACATTGACAAACCAGGAGGCAGCAGGCAGAAAATACCACATCACTAATATTGTCAGTAGAACCAAAATAGCACAGGAGTGAATTTCCACTGAACGCAAAGAAAAATCTGGGGATGGTATAGACTGTAACCAGCTTTAGCAAGCAGTGAACTCTGATTAGTCACCACTGATAGCTGTTTGGTATTGTTAAGACATAATGGTTCCTCTAAAAGTAATGCTATATATTTCATAGGGGAGGGATTACAACTAATGTAAATCTTTTCCACTGGAGGCAGGTATTTTGGAGAATAAATATCCGTTTTCCATATTTTACTCAATATCTTAAATTCTGGAAGTGTCACAAGTGCAACACAATCACAATTTTTTTTATCTGCGTGTCTAATGAGAGGCCGGGCCACAGCAAAACAAGCTGCTTTTCTTGCTACACCAATGCCCTTCAGCTTTGACCTTGGATAAGATAGCAGCATCACAAGGATGTCTGTGTGCCCATTTAGTTCTTTCTTGAGGTTGCTACTGGATTGCTGCCAGGTGTGGAGTTAATATATACTGTCAAGATACTATGTGTAAAATGCACATCTTAACTATCATAAAGTTAATGTATCTTTCATTAGAAGAGGAGCAATATATTTGCATTTCAATGAAAGATATTTCTGTTGGTATTCTGAAGCAGTAATAAAAGCCAAAACACCTACAGATAAGGACTGAGGCAATCAAACAGAATTTGTAACAGAGAGAAAAGCAAGCCAGGATGTCCTTTTAAAACATGCTATAATTCAAAGTTAAGTTCTCCACTAGCTGCAGAAATTGCTGTGTGATGCTCTTTGATTTGTATTACTTAGGAAGACTGATGCACAGAGATCCATTTTGTCAGAGATAAATTGGTAAAACCTAGAAGCAAAGAAAGAAGTAATGAAAAAAAGTCTTACTATATCAAAATACATTAAAACTTCTGAGTCTTCCCAATTCTTTCTCACAATACTTTTACTGTTAGTGAAATCAGGAAAGTAGCCATATACATAAGGTGTTCCTTTATTATTCAGCTGGTCTTACACAGGCATCTGTTCAGAATCTTCTGTGCTGATTTCAAGATAAAAATCTTAGTTGTGTGAGCTCCAAAAATGCTAAAACCAGCTTCTAACTAGCTTTGCTTTTCATTGAGAGAATTGTTTAATTAAATCCCAGCCAAAAAGATTATACAAGTTATGGGCAAGTCTTAATCACTGGTGATGATGATTAAGCCAGGGAAAAAAAAAAAATCACACTCAGTTCTTAAATATCATGTTGAGTTTTTCAGGATTTGCAAATTATCAACGTCCTCTTGTTACAAATCCTTCCTCCCGTCTCCGCAGTACTCCTGTTACAAAATATGCTCATTTTATTGTTAGATAAATAGGTATGCTTACACTGATTTGGAGTGCGTTCTTAGAGTAGACATCTGTCCAATAGCTCCTGATATGAAGAAGATAAGCATATCATGTTCTCTGGACAATGCGCTGCTGGGTGTTGACTAACTCTCCACCCATCTGAGAAAATGTGAGCATAACTAGCTGTAGCACAGGCTACCTCATCATCTGGAAGTGCCATAATAAGCATCCTGGATACAGAAAACAGAGATCGCATCATTGCATATTAACTTTTCACTGTTGAGGTGCTTGAAGTTACAGATTAAAAGGCTTTTTCTTAAATTTTAATCTTATTCATCAGTGGGGAAAGGCTTGAGTGTAATACAGTAAGAAGAATACCCAAAGTTTCAAGTAAGAACTGTGCATAAATTCTTCCCTTTGTAGAGAAATAATATGTCCTATATACATTAAGCCTTTGCCTATTTTATTGTTATGGTCAGTGACATCTTCTGAGGCATCACTAGCAGAAGAGCTAAGCAACTCTGTCCTTTAGCTCATTAAGATACCATGTCTTCTTTCTTGACAGGAGCAAAATTTTGCTTTTATTGTTTCCTCTAAGAAAAAAAACCCTGCTGTTTAACTCCTTATATGTACAAGACAAATGATTGCCTTGAACACTTCAAAGCCTCAGGGATTAGAAGGCAAAGATGCTAACGTTATGGCTGCTTCTGCCTTTTTTAAAAAATCAAGCGGACACATTTAAGACTTATAGGTCACTGTGCCTCAGGGTCCAGCTCTACTTCAACCCCAAGCATACACCACATGGGATTCTTGAGTCCCTGTAAACTACAGTAGGCATACATCAGATATTTCAGGCGTTCTGCTTGCCTCAGATGCAGAAAAACCATGATTTTTTTCCTTCCTCAGTAACAGCAGCAGTCTGCTTAAGGACAAAGAATTAACAAATCCCATCTGCTAAGGGATCTGCCTCCCTCAGCTGACCCTTACTGCCCACTATCTATTGCCGTTCCTCTGAGGTGCAGGTCAATGCGTGTGTAGTCCCGTACCTCTGCTCAGAAGGGTAAGAAGGGCATTTGTAGCCACTGGTGCTTGAGTATAATGACTCCAGATTAACAGCCAGGAGATTAATGTGGAATAAACCTAGAACTCATTCAAACTTAATTCTCTTTGCTTCTGAAGCTTTCTCAGAAAACACAATTTCCTCAGAACAGCTTCTTCCTTCCCTCCTACTCTGTGCCTTTTCTAAACAGCGTACTGTAGCAGATGCCAGGGTTTCTGCTAAAGAGTGGAAACCTTGTTGTAATTGGTCTTTTGCTATCAGACATCAAGATTCAGGATGCAGTGGGGACAGTATGCTGGTCACCGAGTGGGAAAGGGAAACCTTTTTTCCCCAGACCATGGGGCAGCTCCACTTGCATCCCAGACCCACTTCTTGTGTTGAGGGTCTCCACCTGCCTTCCCCACGTGAAAGGAAGCATGGAGCCCAGGCTCAGCCCCAGCACTCGTGTTTGATGCAGAGATCCCAAGGCCCCTGTCCTTCGAGGAGTGCTGCCGCAGAAGTGAGGTTCAAACAGACGTGTATGTTGCAACTGGGAAAGCATACGGGGAAAGGAAGCCCCGGCACCACACCGTAAGGCTCCTGGCTGCCATGTCCCCAAGTCGGGTGAGAGAAGCTCTGTCAGTTTTGTTGCTCCATCAGCTCAGCTCTGGGGATCAGTTTAGACTGGGGGGAGGCTGCAGTGCCTGGGGGATGAGGACCCAGAAGGGATGTTGTGTTTGCGCAGACACTTGTCCTCTGCGCTGCACACAAAGCACCCCTGAGTTGGCTGGAGCGGGCTGTGTTGGTGACACCAGCCAAAGCTTTGCCTCAACAGTGGTAGCAATCAGCCAAGCCTTCCGCCTTCAAAGCTGTCAGCAGTGTTCAGAGCCACTGAATGGTGTACGTGGAACCAGCAACTAAGTAAGGAGAGCACTACATTTCCCAGTTCATAGGTAACTCCTGTATTACATCTCACATCTGGGTCTCTAGAACTGGCATTCAAAACCCTAAAGCTTTTCTGATGAATTCACGGTCTGCAGTAGCTATGAAGCAATGCCCTTTGCTGCTGCATTAGAGACCCGATTGAAACAGCACTGTTGCAATCTTTACATACAGACCCTTTATTTGGGAAAGCTCTTACAAACGGAGCAGGACTGAAGTGGCAGCATGAAGTCAGGTTTTACATTCCCAGCTTCCCAAAAGAATTAGGGTCATAGCTCTCCAGCAACCACCGTATTAGACCACATGGGTGGAGAATACAAATGGGTAAATGACAGTTTTGGAAGCCTTTACAGTCTCTGCCCTGGTTAATAAACACAGAGCAGATTTTGGGCTTAAACATATTTCTCTGCTATTGCTTTTGGTACTTAAGGTCTTCAGGATTCCTACAGCCTGCCCTCACCTCTTCTTGCATTTCAGTTTTTTGTATGCTTGGTCTTTCATATTAAGGTTGTGTTCTGTCTTATCCTCCATTTTCTCTTCCACAATAACCCTAAGAATGGTCCTTCAGGGTACGCACAATTAGCCTGATTTCTGCCAACCAGGCTACCAGCTTGACCAGCCTGCTGAAGTTATTGGGATTTCATTATACACACCAGATTTAGTTCTTCACGAGCCTCCCACAGTTTCTTAATTACATCTTTTTCTCCACATATTATTATTCCTTAACTGGCCCCAAATTAAACTGAGTTTAAAAAAAAATATTTAATCACATTCCTTTCTTACTTGTGGTTGTCTAGCATCCATATAAAACAAAAGACGCCTTATAATAGCCTTGTATATTTGAAGCTTGGAACTGAAAATTATCCACAAAGATAATAACAGTCAACCCTGCTGTGTTCCTGGTCTTAATTTAATAGAATAATGGCAATGCAAGCCTGGTAAGGACCTCCTGGGATCACACAGTCCTTTTTTGTCTCTGAAGGATAGGGCTATTATACCTAGACCATGTCTAATAATTTGTCTAGCTTGATCTTAAAACCCTTCCATAAACAGTCCTCCTCTGTGTAGCACATTTAGGCACTGTGCCACAGATAATTCCTAATAGCAAACCCCAGAATATCTCCAATGCAAATTCATTGAGTTCATCAGTCTCTTTTGCAAGGGTCTTTGAGAACAAATTACCACCTTTCTCTTTAACAGGCTTTTGAATACTGGATTATTATTACATCTTACTTCTAGTTTTCTCTTTCCTATACCAAACAAAGCTTCAACCTTTTCTCAAAAGTCACGGCTTTGGCTCTTGTTTTCTGGACATGTTTTCTTTACCTCCTACCTTTTTGACTTCCATCCTCTGGAGTTCTCCCAGTTTGGCAACACTTCAGAAAGTGTGGTGCCCAAAACAGTTCAGTGCCAATGTGGGCATCCCAGGGCCAAGCAGGAAAGGATAATTACCTTGCATATGTTACCTACAACACTTCTGTCAGCACTGCACAGCATGAGATTTGCTTAGTTGTGTAACAGTATCATGACAATTTCATTTGTCATGACTCCATTAGAGCAATCACATCTCCTCATTCCCTATTTTATAATTTATTTTTTAATTTCCCTTTCTGAAGGATAAGTGTTTGTACTTGAGTACTGAATTTTCCCTTGTTGGTTTTGGGACTTTTGTGATGTTTCTCAATATGGTTCTGAATTTTGATCCTGTATCTCAAAGAGCTTGTAATTCCTCCTAGCCTCATGTTTTTGAAAGCCTGCGTGTTTCATGATTTGAGTTGTTAATGAAAATCCTGAGTAGAAATATAATTTCTGCAGAGCCCTGTTTTTAATGCCTTCCCAGTTTAACATCAAACCATGTGAGTGTGTGCTCACTGTATAATGACTCTGGGTAGATACACGTTTCTTTTGTTTCTTTAAGAGACTGTTAGGCAGGACCATGTCAAAAGCCTTAGCAGAGTCAAGACGTATCTACTGCTTCTCCTTTATCCATGAGAACAATTATCCTGTCAAAGAAGGAAACAAGGTTAGTTTCACATGAATTATTCTTGACAAATCTACTCCTGCTGTTTTTATTAGCTTATTATTCTCTAGGTACTTTATACATTGATTCTTTAATAATTTAGTCTCTTGTATCTTTCAGGATAACACAGATAGACTTGTTATCTCCCTGAACCTTCCTTTTGAAGAATGGGTTCTGTGGGTTTTCTTCTAGTTCCTGGAGAACCTTCTCCTCTTTTGTTACCAGTGAGTGTTAATGGTTCAGATACTGCTTCAGTTTCTTAGATATTCCAGGGTAAATTCCACCAGGCTACTCTAACTTTAATACACATAACACATGAAATATTTCCTAACCTCTTCTTTCCCTACTCAGACTCGTGCATCTGTGCTCTTGTAAACAACCTAATTGCTTTAGGCATTTGCTCACAATTTATGTCATGCCTGAAGCAAAGATGTCAATGAATATCTTGGCTTTCTCATCATGGTCTATTATTTGCAATCTTCCCCTATTAAGGAATGGGACTGAATTTTACTTTGCCTTTTTCTGCTCTTGTAATGTTCATACAATCTTTTCACATTAATTTTTATCACCCTCAGTAGTAGTAAGTCATTGTGTACTATATCCTTCTAGGCTCAACCACACACTTTTGGTCTACTTTTGTTCTACTCAGCTTTAGCCAGATGTCCTTGTTCCTAATTTGTAAATAAATCATTTTTTAACATTCAAGACTTCAAAGAGCTTCTGCTGCAGCTATTCCCTCTTATGCCGATTTCTTTCTTCTTCATAGCATGATAATTTG
Organism: Haliaeetus leucocephalus; assembly: GCF_000737465.1. NCBI lineage: Eukaryota > Metazoa > Chordata > Aves > Accipitriformes > Accipitridae > Haliaeetus > Haliaeetus leucocephalus. Next base: position 3,110,456 of record NW_010973244.1, on the reverse strand, counting down.
CTGTTGTGTCTTAAATACAATTTCTTTCAGTAATTGCTCTCTCTCCTGCACTTCTTTATCCTTAAATTATCTTCCCAAGAGAATCTACTTGCAAACTCCCTGAGTTTATCAACGTCTGCTTTACTGAAGCCCATTATCTCTATTTTGCTTCTCTCATGCTGTCCTTTTCTTAAAACAGTGAACAATGATCAATAGCTTTGCAGCCATTTCATCCCCCGTAGTCCCTGGAATCTATCATTTTTACAGAATTTGGGCCAGTGTGTTAAGAAACCCTTGTGTCTGAAAGCTGCTGTAGTTTCTGGTGAAACAAAAGAGATTTAAAAGCCTGCAAAGCATGTTATGCTTGAGCCTGGATACAACAATAGATGTACTACTTGATAAGGGTCACCATTACTCCAGAAATTTGCAGAGGTGATCCGCTTAATTCTGATGTGTTGTGGCAGCCAAGTTGCAACACACACATGGAGAAGTAATGTTAATCCATTTTGTTACTTAAGGAAGTCTAAACCAGTCAATGCAGCTACTCCAGCAGAGTTTAGGTTTTCTAAGGTGTTAGCAGTCACCACTCACATTATTCAAGCGTACAAACTTCTGTACTGTATGACTTCTTCTTAGCTTCTTCATAACTGCAGAGAGATATTCATATTGGTATCTTTCAGCCTTATGGTGAACTGCATCCAGTCCAACAGTTATGGAGGGACTATACAATAATTAAGTCATTCCTCTATTTGGTGACCCAAAATGCTCCTCAAAGCTAGAATATCTGAGGAAAAAAGGGGAGCACTCCCCACATAAATTCCTTACCTGTTCAGGTTAGAAAAAAATCTAAATATGGCACTATTAGTAGTCTCTTTTATGTCAGACTGACAGATTTTAAATGGCTTCCAGGAGGGCACCACTTTAATATTTCATCTATCTTCTCATTATTGTTAGACCTGGAAGCTCAGTGCTGGATGACAGAAATATTTGTACAGTTAAACACCAGGAGAGAGCTACGGAAATAAAAACACATGTCAGGAAACTGTCTGAAAGGGGAATTCACTTCAGATAGAAATCTCCCTTCAAGCCATAAAATGGAAAGCTGCCTAGATCCATTCTTTTCTAACTTTACTCTCTCTTATCTGTCAGCCCAGTGATTTGGCTTGTCATTCCCCTGGCAGAATTTTAAGCAGGTTTAGACGTCTGCTCTCCATCCCTACATAAACACCACATGTGCAGAACTGTTAATGACAATTAGACTTTAAAAGCCTGCTGTAGGAAATCTCACCCAGAAGCTCAGTGAATGTGACAACCATCTCACTTGCCAATATACCTCCCTCAACAGGAAGTTTATGAAGATGAAAAAAATCTATGCTCTCTTAATCATTGGCTACTAGAAGCCATCAATGAATAAGGAGAAGCTCTTTCATGTCCCCTGAGACCACTGTACTTCCCAGAGGCATAGGACTACGAGTATCTTTGTTTACTGGCTCCCAACAACTACATCATAGCTTTTTTTTTTTTTTTTTTTTAAGATGTTTATTGAGGTCTTTCTGAAAAGCCTCACTGAAAGGCTGCTTCAAAACCCTCCTCCTCTGATAGTTAAACTCCTTCTTGTTTTTAGCCTGAATTTCATCATGGGCAACATACTACCATTTTGTTCAGTTGCAAGTGTGGCCTTTAATCATTCTGTCTCCTCCCTAGTATAGACACAGATCTATACTTAGATCTGTCTCATACTTGTGAACAGCAACTATACACCATTTCAGCCTTCATTCTGCTAAAAAAGCCAGAGTGACCTAGGCTTTCCTCATAAAATAGACTCTCCATTCCCATTCTATGCCTCTGCTCCAATTTTAACAGACCTTTTTTGAGCATGACTGACCAGTTCTACTGCAGACAGACTTATGACCTTGGACTGTGGTCAATACACCCTTAGCCCTATTGAAACTACCAACCCCACATTCACAGCTGCCCACTTCTATCACTTAAGTCTTCTACTACAACATTCTAATCATTCTCTGCATTTTTTTTTCTTATTTTCTGTACAGACATTGTTAATACAAATGTTCATTAGGGTCAGTCCCAAATCCACTCCTTTATTTACCTTACCATCAACTCTATTACCTTTCCTCTAGCCCCATGCATCCCCTTTGACAACAGCACATTGTTGCCTCCCCTTTTGCTAGATCCTTGCTTACTGTATAATAATTGTATTAACCTACTCTTGGGCTACATGGGAAATTACCAGTTATGCTACTGCAGCTGTACAAACAAGTGACAGCTACTTTACATCCTCTAGCTACAGACGTGCTTTTCTCATCAAAGAACAGTAGTGAGTTTCTCCATGGTGAGCAATGTGTTACAAACCCATGTTGTATTTTTTCCCATTTCCATTTATCTTCAACTCCCCTATTAATCTTTTCTTCAATATTTGTTTTAAATCTTTGCATCCTACTGAAGGTCATACTAATGGTCAGTAATGGAGTGCTTCATTATTTCTCTATTTGTTAAACAGGTCCTATATGTGCTGTTCTCCAACCACACAATATTGCCTAATTTGATAACTGCACAGATAAGTATCACTAACAGAATTGCAGTTTCATTTGCCAACTTTTATGATCCCACTTAAACTGCGTATTAAATAATTAAAGTTTTGCTCCAACCCAAACCCAGAATGTGGTAATTTGTTCTTCTTCACTCGTTTCCATTACCCTGTTTCAGTGCCACATTCTGTAACTACTATGTCACTTAAAATTGAGCCAAAATATTAATTTTTATTTTCACTAGACCTAGATTATGCTTAATTTCCTGAATACTTTTTGATCTTCTCCTTACCTGATTAAAAAAAAAAACCAAAAAACAACAAAAAGCAACCAAACATTTTTTCTTTGCTCTTTGTTACTTATGTAGCTAAAGGGATTTTACCTTTGTTACAATAGTAGTTGATTTCTTCTGCAAGATCCTAGTCACCTTAATTTTAGGAACTGTGACTTTATTCCTCATGCTTTCTGACAAAACAGGGCTTTTTATAGAGAGGCAAGTTACAAGAAGAATTCGAAAGATAAGGTCCTTCAGGCATATTGGCAGAACGGATTTTTGGTTAGCATGGACCTGACACATTTCAGTTACTCATGGAAAAAACGGAGCTGCCTCTTTTTCTGTCTCTCTCTTCCCATCCTCAAGATGCAGAAGCCCTGGGAAGAGAGAGGCTAATGGTGCAAATTGTACACCCCGCAGGGGCAGATGAAGCCCTGCACTGACTGGGAAGAGCTGGAAGGGATGAGCTGCACAACCTTGTACCGGTGACTCCATCTTACAACATGTGAGCAAGATTGCACTAGGCAATGGTAATCAGGGGACTGTGACTCCCTTAGCCATCACTGCTCTTCTGTAAAAACACACCAGCTCCTCATGCTGTTCCCCACAAGGATGAGAGAGGGATGTGTTATACCTAAATCGAGAGACTGCTATCCATATGGAGGCTCCTCCTGTATGAGGGCTGTGTTAGGAACTATTGCATGAGTGTGGTTCTCCTTTGACCTGTCAGGTAAGGAGGGAAAAATGCTTATCCTTCTGTTGACCCCTATCTATCCCCTTACAGTTTAGGCTTGGACCTAAAGCACCAGATCAGACAGTTTCTGCTTCCATGACCAAGGTTGGGGCATGAACCCCACAGCGAGGGATGAAAAGGGCACTGCCTGGTGCTTTCCACAGCATCAGGCAATGCGCAGAATGTTTCTGCCAGCAGAAGCCCATCTAGAAATTTAGTGTTTCTAGTAAAATATGTGAGCAGTATACAAAAGAAGAACAGAATCCTGCTGAGTATTGAATGCTCCAATAACATCTTAGTAAATTGGTTTCTGATCCAGGCTTCTGAAAACTTTATGCTCATCAGAAAAGGTTGCCACAGCCTGCAGGAACACATCCATAACATACAGCAGAAAATGAGACTTTCTATGCTTCTACAAATGCTGCAGTCCCAAGGGCTCTCAGAGCAATTAGTGGTAACCAACTGAGATACACAAGTAGGTGTGCCTCTTCTTTCACCTTAGATGCTTTTCTGATACAGGTTTCCAGTTAAATGCATGACCCATCAGCCTTTTTACTGCTGGTGGCCCTTCTGGGAGATAGATGCACATAACAAAGGGAGTTGTAGCATGGTTATCTGGACAAGCCAATAGCTATTAAATGTGTAGCAACCAAGGGATCCAAAATACCATGCTACAAAGGTGGGGGGCACGGGGGAAAGAGCAGGGTGTTGTTCAGACATTGGGCCCATTTCGCTCCTTGCACCATGACCCACAAACCCACACTGTATTGAGGTAGTTGTACCTGTGCTAGTTCTGATTTATTAGCAAGGCTGCAGAGGCATGAATCACAGTGTAAACCCTTCTCCACATGGTCTGAAACTGCAGCAAAGGGCTTCCAGGTTGGACACAGGGAATAATTTGCTCATGGGAACAACAGCAGAGACGGCTGCCTGCAGAGGCGACTCTTCTTGGTGGTGGTTTTTAAAATGTGGTCAGGAACAGCCCTGACCTCTTGCAGCCAGAAGGTGGGTGAGAAGTTTGTTTGTCCTCCCTCTTGGTGCTGTGTTGCTGTTTCTGAAGACTGGTGACTACCCACAGCAACAGGTGGTGGATGGTACAGCTTGTGTTAGAGACTGTCTTGCCGTTTCACTACTGTCATTATCCAGGTTGTACTATCTTGAGCAATATTTTCTGTATTTCACTTTCAGTGTTAGGGTAGAGAGAAGTTAGCTGCCTCATTTAAAGTCAGTGAAATCCTTCACTATTTCCTTTAGTAGGAGCAGCGCCGTACTTCACTAGTCCTTGATGATTTTATCTTTGTCTTCCTCGCATTCCCTTGTGTCCCCTTGTTTCTCTTCTCCCTTCTTGTACTATTGTAGTTCGTTCTTATCCTGCAGAAGTTATAAAGCTACTTTGCTTGAAGGTGCTTGTGTTTTGCATGTTTAGTCCCCCCCAAAACCATTACACCACTCTGTCCTGATGCTGCAAAAACCACTGAAGATAGAACCCAAACCTGTGGACTTGTGAGCACGTTTTGAAGAACACAAATCTCTCTAATCAAACCCTCAACAACCAGGACTGAGATCATTCAGTGCATCGCAGCACCATGCCCATTACTTCTGGTGAATCTTGGGCCTGGGTCTTTCACCTATCCTTACCTCAAGGTAGTGACTAGGGCTGCTTTTAAGCCACAATGGCATTGTATTATTCAAAGGATATCAGAAGAAATAAGAAAATAAGATGTAGCAGGGTTAAAGTCAAATTTGAACATCCAGCTTGCAACAGCTTCCTTAGGCAAAGGAAATCCTCTCGTCCAACACTGGTTTTGTCGCTCCTTTTTATAGATACTGGCCAGCCACAGTTACCCTAAAAGTACCTGTCTTTCACCTCTGTTCCTCCTGCTCCTTGCCTTTGGGAGGATTACATTTGTTTTCTCCTAAGCATTTCTTTCCCTGGACTTACAAACCTTGTCAGGGTTGGAAATAGCTCCTTTGAAAATCCAACACTAGGCCAATGATTATTAAGGGTACGTTTTAATAACAGTGAGCTGGTTCCATTTTCATCATAGACAGTAAAGACTTACAAGAACACTTAACAGGCATCTTTGCATGATTTCATTATTAGTTGTATTCCTCAGGATGTCCAAATCAAAAACCCCTGGGATTAAGGGGATAAGGAATAGAAATGTTTGATTATAACAAAATCTATTCTGTAAAAACAGGCTGAAGTGCAACAACTGCTGCTCAGACTTATGATTTATTAGCATGCACTCATCAAAACAGAAGTGCAACAGACTTGATGACACTGCTTTTTCTGCTACAAGACCAAAGACAAAACAGAAAATAAGAAGAGATTAATATATTAGATTGAGTTATTTTTAAAACATTTATTTGGTGGTTGAGTAGCAAAGTGTCTTCTCAGATTCACAAAAATCTCTGAGATCTTAAACAGCAAGATTGTTTTATAATAGAGATCAGTTATTTACAGCAGCCAGAGAAATTTGTTGCTACTGAAAAGCAATATGATAGTAACATATCACACAAACCATTTGTTCTTACATTGCGTTATATTCCACCTGAAGCTGAACTGAAACACAGGACTGAATTTGGTCCAAAGCCTCCGAGTCTTTTGCAATTAAAATGCAAAACCTGATCCTGCAGATTTTATGTCATAATACCATGTTTATTACAAGAAGCAGCCCCCCATAGTTTATTAGACCTAAACAGTTTCAAATCATTTAGTTGCAGAATATAATATTAGACAGTGGTGGAGAAAAAAAAAGAAATTGGGAAGTACAGCTAAGGGGAGGGGATAGTAATGGTGAAGAGGTAATTAGGAAGTCCTTATAGGCTATTACAGGCCTATGGGAGTGCTAGAGGAGAAAAAGGCTTGCTGCAGAACACAAAGGATGCAGCATAGACAAAGTGCAGCCTGAAGAGGAGAGGACCAGAGAGAGAAAAAGCAAGTCAGTATGAAAGACTTAATTTATGTTGAAGAAAGATATGATCCTTGATTTGCAGCAGGTATAAACTGCCCCATCTCCACTGGCCTGCTACCCTAACTAACACCAGCTGAGAAATTGCTATACCTTGTTTTTCCACAGGTAAATACTGAAGAAAGCCGTGTACAGCCTTGTTCTCCATTATGTATCACATTAGCAGGGGCCATTCCTGAAGCTCTCATTTCTCTCAATTAATTTCAGCTGAATCTCATAGATCTATATTTAGAAATAAAATGAGATTAATGCCAGCTGCTACACTGGTTTCCCAGAATTTACAAGGCACTTTACCACGGCTTCTGAAGTCACATACTCATCATCCTGTCTCCATGGAACAAAGCATGGACGGGGCTGTTGCTTGCGCATATCTGGAGCCATTGCACATGAAAACAAATGAGTGCTATTATACTGTAATAAGAATGAACACAGCTGCTGAAGGAACCATTAAACATGTCACAGCTAGAGCTTCAGAGATTCCTGATGGTTGCTCACACTCATTCTGAAGCCACATTATGTTGCAATATGATGTAGCTCTCATGGGGTATATATAGTGTGAAGGGCAGCTGTGTACTAGCCCTGGGAGGGTCGGCTCTGTGATACACAATGCTCTTTCCCTCCTCGTTAGTTACGATAATTTACTATGCATACTGGGAATCAAACAGCAAAATACATAGGAAAGCACTGTATCATTAATGGTTTATGCATGGATTATGATTCTTTAGTCCTGGCCCAAAAACTAACAGATACTTTATTTTACTATTTAAAAAAACGGCACTAGTCCCGTCAGGAGCACAGTATCAGATGCTGCAGGATGTAAAGAGGATTAGAGGGAAGGAAAGGCCAGAGAAGTAAAAGAGAGGGGTTTATGAATTCCTCCTGTATAAAGAATGATTAGCCCAATGATATGTTAAGCAAAAATGTTCACGATTTACACAAAGAAACTGATATCTAAGTAGGAATCAGGCCTTGATGAAACATTCATTGCAGTTTCACCTACATCAGAGAAAGGAGAAGGACAGCTTTCAGTTAGATCAGCTTGCTGCAGGGCTGCATGTTTGCCAATGCTGCAGAAGGCAGGTTACAGTAGTGCATAGCTGGAGTGGGAAGAAAGGATGAGGGCTCACTGCTTTCAGTAGCTTTTAGATGTATTCTGGATGAAAGCGCCCATGAAATCATGATTTCAGTAGGCGAGGCCTCCTGCTCTGTACTGCTACAGATGAGCGATGTGAATTGATTCTTGCTTAAAACTTACGTTAAAGGTTGTCACCTCACTCAGCCCAGCCTTTTTCCTCCTCCTTTATCCATGATTCCCATTCAGGCTGCGGGAGCTCTGTGTGTATCAAAGGTAAAGGAGCAAAAGGAAAGCCTGAAAGTCTTCTGAAATACATCCTACCTGCTAAGAACAAGAGACTAATGTCTGTATGTTAAAGACTGTATGCTTGAGACTAAACATACCACTTTGCAACAAATGTGAGGAACAGTGAACATGGAGAGAAATGCCTCAGAAATCTCAGGTCCACAGGTACAACAGTGTTAAACACAGCAGTGTGCAGATAACCGAACAGCACAACGAGGCGATGGGCGAGAGATGCAAACCCACCACTCCCCAACCCACCGCTCCAGAGGAAGAGAAGAACCTGCTCTTGCAAGGTGCCAGGGACCACCTTCACTCCTCACCTGTAGGCCTTGAGCATGTACCAGTTGGTATTGATATTGCTTTTAGATTCGCACCATTTTGACTGAAGAGAGTCAAAGGCGTAAGAAAACAGAAGCCACACACGTTTGTATTAAAGGCTTAATTCTGATCTTCATTATGGGGATGTAGTTACTTGCACTGATGCATCTGGTCTTCGCTGAGGGAAGGAAACCATCTGAGATGAAAATACGTTCTTCACATAGCAAAATGTCTACACAGAGACAGGAGATTTTTTTAAAAAGGTTCTGCATTTACTCTTTTCAGGCACCACAACACAGCACGAAAGTCTTCCCCATTAAAGAGGAAATAATGTATAAAGTGATTTTTTAAAAATTATTACAGAACAGGGTATTTTATAGATGACTGTGTTATTTTTGAGTGGATGGTTATTTTCTCTGCCAGAGCAAATACAAGGTACCTCTTGTCAGACAAGCTGTTTGGAATTTTTGCTTTGTCATCAGCTCAATTTCTAAAAATAAATAAAATTAAGAAAGTATTGCCTAAAATTTATATCCTGCCACAAGCTAATGGACACATCCCACTTACTCACATGAGTATTGCTACAAACAACCATAAACTGAAGCCAACGCTGGGAGAGGCATCCCCTATATTTAATCTTACATACTGAATATGTATTTTGATAGCAATAATATTACTCAGTGCATAAAACTAAAGATCAATAAGTCTGCACCGTGTCCAGATCTTGAATAAATAGTTTATGGTCTGGCTGACTTAAAATTACTAGGAAAAAGTGATGGCATAGTTGGGAGTAAATATTTAATGGGATAGCGAGGTCTCCCGTGTCCGTATTTTTACACAATACCGTGTGCTGTGTTTGGCTGGGTCGCAGGCTGTTTGCAGCCTGTTTCTGCACAGGGGTGTTTCAGTATGCAGTATGAATTCCTGAAGGCTATGACAATACCGACAGCATCTACCATTTCTTTGCGAATAGAAAAGATTTATCCTTGATTATTGTACAGTGCCCCTCCACCTGGAGCTCTTCTCCTAGCTTTAGATGGAGGCATCCGTAACACGGCGGGCTAAATCTATGTTGGCAGGGTGCCCTGGCATTCAGCGCCCCCCGCACCCACCCCGGACCTCTTCCCACACACGAACGCGTGATCCACACGGGATCGAGCCACGGCTCCTCCCGCGGCGGGATGCGATCCCCCCTCACACCCAGCCGCCGGCCACCGCTGGGGGCCTGCCCCGCCCGGCCCCACGCGTGGAGCGGGGACTCAGGCTGGGGACGACGAGCTGCCGCCGGCAGCCCCCGCTAGTGCTCTGGGGGTTTTGGTTTTGGGGTTTTTTTTTTTTTTGCTTTTCTTAACATGCTTTGGCTTTGGGGAGGCGGTTCCCCGTAGGCAGAGCGGTGGCTGGGCCACAATAAGCCGCCGGGCCGACACCGTAACCCGAGGGCGGGACGAGGGAGGGAGGCCCCCCCGCCCCTTCTCCCCGGGGAGCTGCCTCCCCTCGCCGGCTGAGG
>NW_010973244.1:3100403-3100703 GCF_000737465.1 Haliaeetus leucocephalus | reverse complement strand
CTCAGGGCGGGCGTTGGGGCCGCGGCCGCCCCCGCCGCCTCCCTCCCGCCGGGGCTGGCCTAGGGTGGGCGCGCAGGAGCCGGGGGCTGCCGGCGGATGAGCGCGGCCCGGCGGAGGCTGCGGATGAGCCGGGTGAAGGCGCTGGTGGCGTACTGCCTGCTCCTGGGGCTGTCCTTCCCCCTCCTGCTGCTGCTGCCGCTCCTCTGAGATGCGCCGGGCGACGGCTCGTCCCCGCCGCGGGGGGACGGGCGGGAGGAGCCGGCGGGAGCCCCGCTTCGCCACCCGGCGTGCGGCCGGCGG